>NW_015176456.1:1977976-2061122 GCF_001447785.1 Gekko japonicus | reverse complement strand
ATTATTATTATTATTATTATTATTATTATTATTATTATTATTATTATTATTATTATTATTATTATTATTATTATTATTATTATTATTATTATTATTATTATTATTATACATTTTAAAACACTATGTATAAAATACAATAATACTTACTTCTGTTGGGGTATATTTATATTCAACATTTTGGATTTCAAATTCCATATCTAATCTATTTTACATCTACATTACTGATTTCATCTTTACTACATATTCAGTATTATATGTATTTTGCCACCTCTACCTATTCATAATAAGAAGGTAGAGGATATTTCTGCTCACGATTCACTACTTATTTATATTCAAGATGTTACATTTAAAACTTATTCTCATTCCACTTCTACAACTCAGTACATTTGTGCACACATTTTTGAACTATTTCAGTATACCTAATAACATATTCTTAGCTTCCATAGGGAATTTTCCCATGTACTTCCTTCCATTTTTTTTTCTTTTTTACAAGTCTACCACATATGAAAAAAGTTCCATCTGTGTCTTGGCATTTCCAGAATTTTCCCTTGTAGTTTTTGTTTACTTTCTCAATGTCCTATGGGATTATATATAATCTAAAAACATTTTGTACCCATTTCCTTTTAATACCTGGCTGAATGTAAACTTGATTTCTTTTCCCCATAAGCGTTCCCCCCATTGATCCATATTTATTTGCTCTTTAAATTTCTGCATCCATTTGATCATACATTTTTTCACTTCTTGTCTTCTGTTTCTAGCTGGAGTAACATCGTGTACATCCACTGTAGTAAATGAACTTTTTGTTTTGTAACCAACTGTTTGAACTCAGTTGCACGTCTTAGAACTCCACCTACTGTGTTAATGATCTTCTTTAGTCTAGAAACTGATTAATATAGCAACCATTGAATATTTATTCCTTCATCTTTAATATCTTGCCAAGACTTGATTTTCTTCTGAGCATTTACCATGTTACCATACATTAAAATGTCATTTATCATGATAGGCTTCTATTGGGGTCATAAGCGGAGAGTTTGAAGGGCTCAGTAAATTCTGGCATGCAAACCATATTCTCAAAAGTCCATCTCTGATTATATGGCTTCTTTCTTGTGTTATGATGGTTTTGATTTTTTAATACATAAACAATAGTGCAAGTCTTCTTCCAGATCTACTGATTCAAGTTTTACTGTTCTTTGTTTTGGGTTTTTAAGCCAATCTGTAATCCACACCAGGCATGCGGCTCGATAATATAATTTTCCTATTTGGAGCTGCTAATCCTGCTCTTTTTTCTCATCTTGCAATATTTTAAAGCTTATTCTTGGTTTCTTACCATTCCAAATATATTTGTTTATTCAATTTATACCCCGCCCTCCCCACAACCGGGCTCAGGGATGCTTCTGCCTCTCTTTTAGTATTCTTTCTTCTACATGTATAGGTAACAATTGAAATAAAAAAAATAGTTTTGGCAGTACATTCATTTTGATTGCAAAGATTCTTCCTAGCGATGAACTTTTTAATTTTTTCCATCTAGATAAATCGGCTTCTATCCTTTTTCAAATCTTCCGATAATTAGTTTTGAAAAGATAAGAATTTTGCCCGGTCATATTTATTTCCAAATATTTAATGGGGTTGTTGGTTACTGTGCATTCCATACTCTTTATAATATCTTATTTTTCTCGGTGCATTAAAATTTTCATTATCATTTTTGTCTTTTTTCTATTGATTTTGTATCCTGAAAATTCTTTGATATGTTCCATTACATACTGTAGTGTTGTTTGTGTGGGGGGGGGGGGGTTCCATGACTGTTAGAACAATATCGTCTACATATCTTCTCATTTTAAATTCCATATCATCCGCTTTTATTCCTTTAATCCTTGTGTCTTGTCCCTGTGGCTAAAGTCTCCAATGCTAGGATATTTAGTAGAGGTGACAAAGGACATCCCTGATGTGTTCCTTTCTGTATAGAGATTGTTTCTGTAATTTCCCTATTTATTAAAATCTTTGTTTGTTGGCTCGAATATAAACCTTGCATCCAGTTCTAGAATTCAGGGCCACAGTTCAAATTTTGAAGTACACTCAATAAAAAAGGCTACATTAAATTGTCAAATGCTTTCTCTGCATCCAAAAATAAAAATGCTGCTTTCTTTCTCTTCTTGCATCTATTATAAATTGTATATTATCTTTTATATACCTCTTTGATACAAAGCCTGTTTGATCAGTGTGAATTAGATTTTGTATACATTTTCTAATCTTTCTGCCAGTACCGTAGCAAAGAGTTTTCTATTATCTTGGTTTGTTCTGATTTTTCTCATTTCTTTTTTGCGGCAAGAGAAGGTTTTTATACCCCACGTTACCTTATGGAGTCTCAGATAGGCTTACAATCACATTCATTTCCTCTCCCCACAAGAGACACCTTGTGAGGTAGTTGGGGCTGAGAGAGTTCTGAGAGAACTGTGACTGGACCAAGGTCACCTGGCATACTTCACATGGAGGAGTGGGGAATCAAACCTGGTTCTCTAGATTAGAATCCACCACTCTTAACCACTACACCATGCTAGCTATAGTTGCTTGGATTCATTACTTAAATAAATATTAGTTATGGTAGCTCAGTTAAGCACCCATATTCAGAAGTTGTGTATGCCTGAATATCAATATTTGGGACAAAACAACAGAGGAAAGCTGTTGCTTACATGGCCTGATTTATATGCTTCAAAAATGGTGGGATGGTTAAGGAAGAGCAGGCTAAGACCAAATCCGGGGAAGACGGAGGTTCTGTGGCTGGGGGGGGGGGGGGGCTTTGGGATTGGGGTTCCAGCTTCCAGCTCTTGACAGAGCACCATTACACCAGTGTGCTCCGTCAGGAGCCTGGGTGTGACCTTGGATGGAGGCACAAATCTCTAATACTGCCAGACTGGCGTTTTACCATCTATGCCAGGCATGGCTGCTGGCCCCTTTCCTGTCACACCCCGACCTAGCCATGGTAATACAACGGTCACCTGCAGGCTGGACTACTGTAACTCGCTCAATGCTGGCTTGCTCTTGAGACTGAACTGGAGGCTCCAACTAGTTCAGAAAGTGGCAGCGTGAGTCCTGGCGGGAACGCCATGGACATCACATATACAACCTGTGCTGTGCCAGCTACACTGGTTAATGGTGGAATACCAAGTCAGGTTCGAGGTATTAGTGTTGACTTTCAAGGCCTTGAGTGGTCAGGGACCCACATAGCTTCGGGACCCCCTCCTTCAATATGTCCCCAGAAGAACACTGAGATCAGCTGATAACAACTTGTTGGTGATCCCCGGCCCTAGGGAGGTCCAGCTGTCCTTGACTATGGCCAGGGCCTTCTCAGTCCTTGCCCCGACTTGGAGGAGCTCTCTGCTGAAAAACATTAGGGTCCTGCAGGATCTGATACAATGCCACAGGGCCTGTAAGGCAGAGAGGTTCTGCCAGGCTTTTAGCTGAGGGAAGCAACAGTTAAGACTGGCACCCTCTTTCTGTTTTTCTTCCTATGACTCCCACGTGCCTTTCCCTGCCCTGCTGTGTAGACAACACTGTAGCCAACAAAAGGGGTTTATATCGCCATCTGGACTGTTAATTTATTGGTCTATTATGATAATTTTATGCTGATTGTATTTTAACTGTTTGGTGAAATGGTTAAGTCTGCGGACTCTAATCCGGGAGAACCGGGTTTGATTCCCCACTCCTCCACTTGCAGCTGCTGGATGACCTTGGGCAAGCCATAGTTCTGTCAGAGGTGTTCTTGAAAAGAGCAGTTTCTATCAGAGCTCTCTCAGCCCCACCTACCTCACAGGGTGTCTGTGGTGGGGAGGGAAAGGAGTTTGTAAGCTGCTCTGAGACTCTGAGTGAAGGGCAAGGTATAAATACAAATGTTTATTAAGGTGTATTATTAAGGTGTACACATGTTAAAACATACTATGATTAAAAGAAAGAGTCTAAATTTCAGACTTATAAAAGCTTATAAATGCTTATCTAAGCTTTTAAAAGTCTGAAATTTAGACTCTTTCTTTTAATCATAGTATGTTTTAACATGTATACACCTTAATAAACGTTTGTATTTTTTATACTATATAGTGTTAGCTTGACCCTCTTGGTTTGAAGATATATCTTGGGTTGAGTTTCCACCCTCCTTTTTTCAGTTTTTGTCAGAACCACAATGCTGTGGCCCAGCTTCAGTACAGTAAATGTAGTGCTGTATCTGAAGTGTGACCCTTATGCTTGGGAAACAGACGAGTCTCCTTCTCAAGGAGTGCAGTGGTCTATGTTGATTATATAGGATGTTGCTTCAGTCCCTTCTTTGCAAGCATGCTTTTGCAAGGTTCCAAAGACAACTGCTCACAAATCAGGAAGCAATAATTTTGCCACTGGCACCATTTCTGGATACGCATTTCTGCTGACTCCTGTAAGGCACCTCACATTGTAACAACTTCCAGCAGAATCAGAGCTCAACCCCTATGCCCCTCTTGAGAAAAGCAAGAATCCTACAGAGAAAAGCCATCTGGAACTGTAGGACATCTTGGGAACCCTGGGTTGAGAGGCAGTATATAAATATATTCTATACATAAATAGATTTGATTCTTGCCTTCCAGTAACTGTTGGCATGATTTTCATGTCATGTACATAGCAACGGGGGTGGATCGGTAGGAAGTACACAAATGACAATGAGAAAAATGTATTTATGACAGGACTCACCATTTTTCATATACCTCTTGTTTAACTTTTGTACATATTATGATAGCTTGATTTTTAAAAGAAAGCAGTCTATTTTAAAGAAACAAAAAGCTTTTGCATTATTTTGACACATAATAAAAATACCACAATCTGATTTATCTAAAGGTGCTCCTTAAGATATTAACTGTACACAATACCTGACCTATTGTTTATTGTACAAACGTTACACTACGAGGACAAAAGTGGTTCGCAATAATTATGTTGCACAATAATGTTTTAGATATAAGGGGCAGAGAAATTAACATTTAATCTAGGACATTAACCACTATTAGCCTGTATAACTGTACAATTAAATTGAACAGTCAATTTGTCAACATTTTATAAGATTTAACATTTTCATTGAGAATTCAAATATTGTGGAAATTTTATTGTCTGAAAATAGGGCATCTTTTTGTCAAGCTAATCCGTTTCTGCACAGCCTGTTTTGAAAACATAAAAGAGCAAAATGACAAAAAACCAAGGTAGTAGTGCAAATGTTGTTACAATGGTAATTACATAACATCACATATGTATAAACTGCAGCTGTGAGGAATCAGGGCGGGAGAGGGGAACAATTTGGAAATCTCACCTGAGCAGACTTACCTTCTCTTTGTTTTCCTTTAACTGACTAAACCACTTTCAATTTCCAGACTCCTGGATCCTGACTAGTCATTATTATTCCATAGTGGGAGAAGGGGAAAGCCTTTTTTTAAAAAAAAATTATAACCATCCAATCCTATATAGAATTAACTACAAGTCTAACTTAATGGACCTAGACTTGAGTAACTCTACATTAATTATTTTAAAGACCTGTATGACACTCCTCCAGATCTGCATAGGATTGCAGTATAAGTCAATTTTTTCTGCATACACGGGGACTACCCTGAGAGCACAGAAATCCCTATACAATCTATGGATGGCCAGATTTTGTTTCTTTCATTATCGCAATCAGGGGGAAGGGGGATTTTACCACTAGGAATTATGATGTAATCCTGGAAACATTTTCAAGACTGTATGGGGGAGAAGCAGGAGGAAAGGAGATTCGTCTCTCTCCTCCCAGCCTGCTGGTTCATCATCTGCTGTCATGTGCCTTTATGGGTGGGTTGAAAAGGAGAGACAAGAGAGAGGACAAGGGAAAGTAATCTCTGGTCTGGATGTGTGATCCAAACAAGAGTTTTTGGCGTAGCATTTTGTCTCAAATTTTGAGAATGGTGGCAAAACCTCTTCTCTGATCTTTAAAATGGTGACATTTAATGGCAGTTCTAGGTAAGATATATCAGCTATTGACAATCTGGATACTGTTTCACAAGATGAAAGAAAGTCAATGATCATTGTGTTTTGGTCCATCGTAACTCAGCCATTTCATTAATCTTCTGATTCTACATGTTTAGCTATGATTCCACAACTTCCTCTTCTATTACTATTGAATGTACAAGTATGAAACTTTCCCAATACGTTCTTCATATTTTACCTTTTCAGAGAAAATGTCCCAGTTGATTCAAAAACATTTTCCTTATGTTGAATCAAACAGAAGCAGCCTGTACATTAACAATATCAAGGAACCCACAAGGACCTCAACCTACTCTCTACTGGAAATCATTATTCAAAAAAGATGTCTGACAACGCTTGAGGCAAAAATAATTACAATATACTGACATTTTACATTGTACTTTCTTTTTAAATCATAGCATACAGTGAGGTATTACAAATGGAAAAAGATCCAGGCGATTTACTTATTACCATATTACTATGGTGCATTTTAACTGTTTTGCTATATTATTGATAAACTAGTTCACACAATTAAGATTCAGATGAAATTTTGTTAATGTTACAGTATACTGACAGATTTCAATCAGCTGTGCGCTCATCTGCATTCAAGGTTCCAAACAGGAAGGATTCGTTTAGTGTTCACACACTATAACCAATGCTCCCTTCTAAGCTGTGGAGTCTTGTGAGCAAAAATTCTACTTTGTGAGCTACTGGTATTAAAGTTGTGAGTGAACGATTTGGCTACTGCATAAATTAGTTTGCTCTGGAACCATCCTTCCTGAGCAAACACAAAAATGTATGAGCCAGAGGCTAAAAAACTGTGAGCTAGCTCACACTAACTCAGCTTAGAGGGAACACTGCCTATAACTTTTCATGTCTCAATTTTTTTGAATATGCTCTTGGACAGCAACTAGTGGCCTATGGACCAACTTCATCCCAGAGATGACCATCAGTCTTCTTATTGATCAATGTCACCTCCTCATAGCCACTGAATGATTATATAACTAGTAAATACTCTCTAGTTTCTTTTTTGTAGTTCATTTCCAGTCTTTCAGCATAGGAAAGAACACGTGGGCATAATTTCCTATTACCAGTCAGTTTCTATATTTAAGATTTTAATTAATTTAAATACAGAATGGGCAGATTTTAGAGTTTATTATATTTTAAATTTAATTCAAATTCCAGTGCTGTAAGTTGTCTTAATTTGTATATTGTTTAAATTTAAATTTTAAATTGTAATGGCCATTGGCTACACAATAAATTTTACTACTACTACTACCACTACTACTACCACCACCACCACCACCACCACTACCAGTCAGTTATCAAAAAATTGACAATGATAATTAGTTTGCTGTCCAACAAATATTCTCTTGTTCTATTTCCCTGTTGCTACTGTGATGGCGTTCATATAGTACTTTTTTGCAGTGCTCCAAAGGGAATAATACAGGGCTGTGAAAGCATGAAAGACTGCAGAGGAAGCACATGAATGAAGAGAGCTAGCTGGCTATACTGGTGTCAGCAACAGATCTGTTCCCTTGGCTAGTCACAAGACCAACTGAGCAGATGTCACCCACACATATAGTAATTGTTATAATCAATTGTAGTATCCAGGGGCAAAACAATGGAAAATAAATACTATAACTGAGTAACAGAAGAATCCATCCAGGGTTCTGTTGCACTAGTGGTGGAACCCACCTCCAGCACAAGGAGACTTTCACTGGTGGAACACACCTCTTGCATCAGAGAAAGCAACCTTGCACTGGATGAAGACGCCAACATTTAATGGGACAAAACCTTTGGAACCAATCCCTAATACTTTGGGATTTGTCATCACTGTATCTTGATCAAACTTTTTATCTTAGCATTATAGTTCTGCTACAAACAACATCACTTTACTCTGCTCTGGTTAGACCTCACCTAAAGTATTGAGTTCACTTTTGGGCACCACAATTTAAGAAGGATATAGACAAGCTGGAACATGTCCAGACGAGGGCAACAAAGATGGTGAAGGGTCTGAAAACTGAGTCCTATGAGAAAAGGTTGAAGGAGCTGGGTATGTTTAGTTCGGAGAGGAGATGACTGAGAGGTGATATGTACTTGAAGGACTGTCATATAGAGGATGGTGCAGAGTTGTTTTCTGTTGCCCCAGAAGTTAGGACCAGAACCAACAGGTTGAAATTAAATCAGAAGAGTTTTCAGAACTTCCTATTTGATGCAACAGAAAGAAATTCCTGATACTATAGATCTGTTACATTTAGGATGAGACAATTAATAGTGTACCAATGACTGTTAAGATTAATAGATGTATGGAATACATATGACATATGTGGTGATCTGTTATAATTGGTATTGTATTTTGTTACTGAGATTGTTGTTTATGTACACTCGATTGGAAAATCCTGTATTTATTGTCTACTGCAATTTTTTATATTTTAATAAAATGTAATTTTTTAAAAAGGAAGAACTTCCTGACAGTTAAAGCAGTTCCTCAGTGGAACAGGCTTCCTCAGGAGGTGATGGGCTCTCCTTCTTTGAAGGTTTTCAAACAGAGGCTAGATGGCCATCTGTCAGCAATGGTGACTCTCTGAAGTTAGGCAGTTCATGAGAGAGAGAGCAGGAAGGGTTCCATCCAGTCCTTACATGTCTGTGTCATTTTTAAAACTTGTTAAAGTACTATTAATGCCTTACTTCTACGTAACTTCTGGCAAGTCTGATTTTCATTCTAATGATGTACATGTAGCATTTTCTGAAGCAATGTTTATTACATCATTATTTGTACCCTATTCTTACTAGTCTCTGTAAAGACAAGCCTGAGCACAATGTTTATAGTATTTGCAATCCCATATTTTACTTTCAAATAACACTATAAAACTTTGATATTTGTCAGAAAAATACATTATTTTATTCTAAACAAGGAATACATTACCGGCCATTAACCACACGTAAGGGATGCAATCTATGTTCATTTATATTTGTTAGGGTGCTTTATTTGCAAAATTTTGAATATGAACACTATCTAATAGTTAATGCAGCCATCTGTACTTCTTTGCCGGGGGATAGGCAGTGAGCAAGGTGAATTTGTATGCTTCAAAAGAACACAGCTGGCTGATGTTAGAATTTCTTCTTTGCACACTTCCAACAATTATTTGCTAAGAAACAACTGAAGAAGGACACCTCAAAAAAAGAGGCAGCTTCATACACTTAAAACCAGCACATTCTTCTCATTCGGTGGGAAGAATCTAATCATTCCCGCTTGGCACTGAACCACCAAGTTAATAACATATGCAAAAAGTAAGAGATTGTTGCTAAACAGCTATGACTTTTATGGTTTCCTAATAAAATTTTCTACTCTAGGTCTATGGGAAATCACATGTCCATTACCACAGTTACAAAACCACTGTAGGAGCAGATTTATATAGAGATGGAGGAAAGTAGGTGGGCAAATAATTTTGCTGAAGTGAGATTCATGGTCCTCTCTGACAGAGACATTAATTTCAGAACACATTTAGAAATCTCCATCCGAGAGAGGTATGCATGACTCACATTATAACAGACACAGAAGTTACTTGTATTTCTTCTTGCATAGCTTCTTGGTAACATGTGGAGCAGCTCCCAGAGGCATGCAACAGTTTATGAGCTGAAGGGAAGGTAACACGACAAATGCATGCACACAATGATGGAAAGGTGCTATCTTCAAAACCATACCTCATACTCAATTGCTTAAATTTATGGTATTTAATAATTAAAATAAGCCAAACACTTACAGTCCATAAATCTGTGGTGCGATCTCTAGTCTGTTCAAATGCATGTAGAGTTCCGTATCATGCTTCTTTAGCAAATGATCTTGAATCTGGTTTACTTTTCCGACAATAGCAATTGATGGACCTAAATCTTGTGGTCTTGCAAATGGGATAGGTGTCATCATTGTGTCTTTCTCCTGGAGAAAATAAGGAAATATGGAGAAATATGAAAATATATAATTAAAAGGTTACTAGATAGCATTCCAAGACTAAAGCCCACTAGGAGTAACAATGTTTACTTACAAATTGCTGAAATATAAATACTGCAATATGTCCAGCAGCCGACTTTTCTTACAGATAAAAAAGAACTGTCTGCAAATTTAATTATGATTCCAGAGTATGATACAGCTTGGTTGTAGGTATTCTTTTAAAATTAATTACTCATAAAAAACTCCAACACAAAGAAGAGGCAAACCCTCCACTTTGCAGATATCATAAGGTGTTACAAAATCCAATTTTCCAGTTAAAAGATGGGATTCTCTATCAATCTTGCCAACAAGTCCCTATGGGGAGAAAGGTGAGTCGAAACCATTTTCAAATAAATAAATATACCTCATATTTATCCTGCCTTTTCTTCAAATACCTCAGGGTAGTTCACATGCTTCACATTCCCTACCACAATTTTATCCCTACAAAAACCTTGTGAAATAGGTTAGGCTGAGAGTGAGTGACCGGATCAAGGGCACTAAGTGAAACTCATGCCTCAGTGGAGACTTGAACTCAGTCCTAATCTGACATTCTAACTAGTCTACCACACTGGTTATCCAGGTAGCAGGATCTTATAGTCCATTTTTGTTATTACTTAACTACTTTTATCAGATCTCTAACAAGCTAGTTCTCTAGTGTTTTTGCTACAGATAATCACATGGTCACTGTTCTAGTGTGATAGAATAGCCAACAAATAATAGTACACTAGAAAATAAAAAAGGTTATGATGGAAAAGATTTCCTGTCCACACAAGTCAGTTTTGTCAAATTGTGAAGTAGTTCAAGAAAATACCCTTCAAACACTCTTCTAAAACTTTCTTTAGAAATGTTAATTCCAGCATCCGTTCTAATCCAATAAACTATTAATAACCATATTTGATTACTTAGAAACAGCAAAACCTTTAATGGTTCTTAAATCAGTATTTACCTTTTGACCATCATGCTCATAGGTTGAAAACCAGTGTCCTGCTGTTTTCATAAGATGGATAAACATGGCACTGAAGAGAAATAATTTTTTTTGTTAAGCATGATTATGCCAATAACAACAATGGCAAAAGATATATAGTGTAAAAAGAAAATGAAATTCTTGAAACCTACTAGGCATCGTGCTCTAGGTATTCAGGGTTCAAGAGAACTTTTGTTTCTTCACTGTTAAATATAAAATCCATATCATATCAAAGATTATTTCTGGTACATTTTTAAGCAAAGTTATATTAGAACCATAAGTAAGTAAAACTAGGCTTTATAATTAAAGAGAGTAACTCCACTGAAGACAAATGAAGTCCTTACTCTCTCTAAAGATCAAAAACAAATTAGCTGCCTTGTCTGCACTACAATGAAGTAACCATCTAATTATTCCAAATAACAAATTACTGAATGCCACAATGTATTATTTGAATATGCTTGATCCACAATAATTGATCACTCTACAATCTATCACTGTTTGTTGAAAACAAAAAAAAAGTATGGTTACTGGTCAAATACAGAATATCAAAACAGTAATTTATTTTAATAGAATCTATTTTTAACCAATGTTAGCCGCAATTAATCAGTGACAACACCTCTTATCCATTTTCTTCTCTGGCTAGAGCTATAGTAGAGAAGAGGGATACTCTGCACAATACACAGTTACTTTGAGCAATATGACATTTTCTTCTTAATATATGCTCTTTACATTGCCCAGTATCCAAAAGAGCTGTGTATGGAACACCGTACACAAATGACGTTGTCTTAACTTTACCCTAGGTTCTCCAAAAAGCTGCTCCTGGAGGCTGGGGGAACATGAAGCCCTGGTATATAATATGCAATACCTTGGATTTACATAAGGGTTGCCAGTTCTGGGTTGGAAAAGTCCTGTAGATTTGGAGATAGATCCTGGGGATAGTGTGGTTTTGGGAGAAGAGGAATAAAATACCACGGAGGGATAAAATACTAAGCAGCCATTTCCTCCAGGGGAACTGATTCCTGTAACCTGAAGAGCAGCTTTAATTGCGGGAGATATCTAGGCCCTAACCTATGTGGAAGTGCCTCCAGTTTATGGAGGGGGTTGCATAGTGATTAGCACTCTGAAAGCTGATAGTAATAATAATTTAGCAGTGCATTAATTCATTCATTCAGCAGTGGAAAAACAAGTGCAGATTCTTGTCATCTCTCATGGGTATTGTCCTTTCAATACAGTACGCTTTAATTCAGAAAAAATGGTCTAGGTACAGAAGTGGAATAACCTTCCTAGACTAGAACGACTGGATAGAAAATGAATTCACGTTCTATTCCTGTAAGGAAAGTTCTGTATTGAGGACTGCAAAGAGAAACCATGTTGTAAAAAGGGCAATGGGATTTTAAATGCTACTAGATACCGAGACTGACCATAGCAGGATTACCACAAAACTTGTGGAGCCACACAAAACCGACCCAACAGGCAAGAAAAACCTAAAAGCTTTAATTGCAAGGCAGAACAATGAAAACATTTACATGCCATTTACCACCTAATTCTTTATTGGAATATTTATGTACTCATGATTTGTAAGAAATGAAGATACATGCTTGAACATACTAGTCAGTACCTGCCAACAAAACATCTTTCCTTTGCATTTATTACCACTGTAGGGATGGAAATGACCATGAAAAAAGCTGAAAGGTTTAAAGGCAACGAGATTCTGCATTGGCTTTTCCCTCTATTGTTTTATGAAACTCACATTGGAACAGAAATTCCTCTCTGCATCGCATGCTACTTTCACTTCCTTCGATCATCAGATTTTATGGTAGCCTCCACACTCCATGTCGCTTTCACTTTCTTTGATAATTGGGTTTTATTGTACCTTCTGCCATTTATGGCCATTTTATGGCTGTTCGGGGATGACTTTGCAGTCAGTATGGCATTGCCCCAAGGTATTTCAATGTGGTTTCCAGCTGCACTTTTTCATCCCAGTTGAGAAAATGTGGAGCGAATGGTAGATGCAGAATCACCCCCAGCCTACTTCTTTAGTTCTAACATTTGAACAGGGCCTAATACTCCAATACCAACATGTGTGGCTGTTTATTTGCTGTTGCATCATCCTTGCAACATCATGACTTTTGACAACTATCACTACATTACAAACGACGTTAGTTAGTTGCAGCTTTCAGGATCAATACACTAAAAAATGGAGAAACAAGGCAGCCTACCTTGGTTGTGCAGCTTCATTTGCATGTAGAAAAGCCTGGTGGTCACAATGAAGAATGAATACGATAGGTGCTAAGAGTTCATGCATGCCCTACAATTAGGAAAAAACAAACCCAAAATTTTATTTCAAGTGTCAGGAATGTTTCAACTCTGCACCTAATGAGCCGGTAAATATCACTGTAGCATAAAAATGATTAACAATCCAATGGTTTTACTGTAAATTACAGTAAAACCAAGTGTTTACTGTCCTATAAAGTACAGACAAGAAATTCATCCCATTTTTTAAACAGAAAGATGTCAATACATCACAATTCATTGCTCAGCAGCTTCACCAAGATCTATATGAAGAATTATTATTTTACGTAAAAAGGGCAGCTATAAGGTACTTGTTTAACAGACAACTAAGGATAAAAAAGTCATTTCATTTTTTAAGGATAAAAGGATTATTAGAAACAGCTGGCAAGTAAAAAGCCATTTACATCCTAGAATACAGACCTAAAAGGAAAGGCATCTAACCCAATGACAATCAACCAAAAGTGGGAATTCAACATCTACATTCTTAGTGCATTTGATTGTACCATCTGGCATACACTGGATCACAAGTAAAAGAAAGTTTGTACTTTCTCACAGAGTATGGTTGTCACACACACCCGATAGGGGTGGGGGTTTACCAGCTTTTAGGCCCCCCAATCTACTGCTGCCAAGAAAGCCAGAGGGGGGAGCCCTGCCCCCAAACAGTCCTGTCCGTGCCCGGCACAATGACATCACCATAGAGTTTTTTCTCAAATGCTAAAACACCCCCCGCAACATGCCCTGCAAGATGACGTCACTTCCAAATGATGTCATTGTGGTGTGTGCACTTCACATGCGTGCCAAAAAACCCCAAAGAAGAGGACCCCCCCCGCTGGCAGCCAGGTAAGACCTGGCAACCCTACCACAGAGGGTGTTAAGAAATCTTTATGTTATGTACGTGGACCGCCACCAGGGGTCCGCGGCACATGCAGGAGCTTGGCTCCTGGAACAAAGGAAACTTTGGATCCTGGTTTTCCCCAGCCCCAACCAATAGCCACGGCGGGACATTCAAACCCTCCAATGGGAATGGGGGGTGCTGGGTGGATATGTATATAGTTGGCCCTGTCGGGCCGTTAGAGTTAGTCTTAGTTGGAGTGAAGTACAATAAACGTGTGCAAAAGCATGTCGTCGACCGAGTCCTCCATGCAGCGAACCCAGTACTTTACACTTTACTAATAAAAAAGTTGCATATTACAAGAATAAGGAAAACTAATAATCAAATTCCTTGTAATGTCAGATATGATAACTAAAAAAACCTAGCCTGTTAGGTATATATGACAGAAGGGTCTTCCTTTTCTGTTTATGCTGTTTCTATGTTGTTCTATAGTGTTATTCTACTGCATTGCTGGTTTCAGTACTTTTGGTCTTCTGCAACACAATTCTATGCAGTTATTCCAGTCTAAGGGCCAAACTAGATGATACTGCGTCCCTGATTCTGCCATAGGGACATGACACCATTTTAGAGCCTTTAAAAAAAAACAAAAAAACCCCTTTCACAATGGTGCCATTTCCTTGTGGTGGACTCGGAGACGTTATACTGTAGTTTGTTCCAAAACCTGTTTTCAAGAGGAATACACTGGAAGAACTCAACATGAGATTGTACTGTTAGTCTTGGGCTGTGATCTTAAGTTTTATGCTGCTCTATTGCTGATATAATCTTGCACAGGTGGTGTATCAATACATCTAATAAATAAATACACTTTGTAACAGCTATTGTGACATATTACATCCATCTGTATTACCTAAAAGACAGCCAAAATACTGAAATAACTAAACCAGAGGTCTGTGACTACTCTGTACACCAGGTTTCCCCAACTTTGTTGTGCCTGTGAACACTTTCTGAGAAATGGTATGAAGCCCAACAGAAAGCCATGGAGGCAATTTCAATAATTTTGGGAGGTTTCAAGCCTATGATGGGAACACTTGCTTTCAATTTGGTGCTCTTTGCAGACCCAAAGACTATGTATGCCCCCTGGGCTCCTCTGAGGTACCTCCTGTTAGGTAAAAGAAAGACAGGGTTGGCTTTTTGGTTTGAAGAGGTATTTTGGGGGGAAAGAATGTAGGCACCTGAGAACATTTGTCAGCACCATGGTACCCATGGGCACCACACTAAGGATCATAGCCACACACAAATGTACTGGGGGGAGTTAAAAACATATTTTTGCTCAAGGAACAGGGTTTTTCTTCACCTGCCAGGGAACATTCAGGAAAGGTATATGAAATGAGGCTGCAGCTGAAAGAGGGAATCCACAAAAATCACAAACTCCTTGTACAAACATAAGTGCCTTCCATTAATGCAAGCAAGGATTGAGATGCAACCAGATGTTTCCATTCTATTTCCATCAAGTATTATTTTGAAAAAAGTACGGTCTTTTATGACTATTTGCTTTTGGTGCTAATATTTGCATATAATCAAATTGATCTCTGTCCACAATATAAAGTGTAGCAACAGTGGTGGTCAATTTCTAGCCATTTTAATTTTGTCATTGGTTTGCACTATGAAATGTTTCCCCTTGAGTATAAAAAAGTAGTTTAAACTTTCCCTGAATATTGCTCATGCCTATACTTGCAGGCTCAGTTGTAAAACAATGTCTTGAGGTCATATTGGAAAGACCACTTACAAACAGATAAGCTGAGTATGTAGGATAAGACCTTCAAAGGAAAATCAATAACTATTGGCTACCTAACTCCTATAATCCTCTTGAGAATCCCTATGTTGTTAATAAAACAAAGCTTGGACTCTGCAGAAACTGGTGGGCTACTGTTCACTAGTGATTAGGTCAAACGATCAGGTATATTGGAAGCCTTCCAGCTTTGATTTGCTGTTCACTCAAAATCCCACACTGCTATTTTGTTATGTAGGTTGTTTTGGAAATAAATGTTCAGTGCAAGTGTAGAAACTCCTCTGTCCCTTTAGGCAATGCCTGCCCTTGAACATATTTGAAACCTAAATTCTTCAGCAGAGGCTAATCTTTCTGAGTGGGCAAGGAATCTGCCAGGCCTCCATTGCCAACAAATGACTGGGAGAAGAGAGAAGCTATGGCTTCATGAATAGAAGAAGTTTTAACTAGCATTAATGCCACTGTCCACCTTTAGCTGTACACACAAAAGACAGGGCTGTGAATTAGAATCCTGATTACTTGAGAGTGTGATGCTTGGGGGCTAGCATACATACCAGCCATGAATAGCAGCTGCAACCACCAGTAGAGTTTGATTAAGTGAACTCTTGTGTCCTATAATATTCAGCTACTATACTGTCAACTATTGATGGACCACAATATATGGTAAGTGAATAACATACTGGATAATGTTAATTTTGAATAGTAAAGATAGGTGTGAAAAATAATGTTAAACATGGAAGAGACAGGGAAAGGGGGGGGCAAGAAGCTACAGTGAAAGCACAACGGCAAAAGAGAAATTGTATGGATTTGACTGTGAGACACAATAAATGATTCCCTTTCTTCCATTTTGCTATAAATTCTTGGTATAACTAATTGTTAAACTGCTTGGGCAAAGAAGTTTGGTTTGGAAAAAGGAACTGTCAGTTAAATTTTGCTTTCAGATACAACCAGATCTCACATATTTAATTTTAACATGATTTCTTAGAGTACAAGGACAACAAAGGATCTTTCAAATATAAAGCTGCAGCACTGACAATGCTACTACTAAAAGGATAGTATACAAACACATTTGTTGGTCACAAAATATACAGACCGTCTGCTATTCAAATATAATATTGAATAAAAGTATTCTGACATTGTTCATTGTTTTATCTACACGAACAATGCCCTACGTAAAGGTTTAGCAACTGGTGATGTATAACATTTCCAAGCCTTTAAAAGTACTTTCCAAAGACTGCTTCATAAATAATGGCCAGAACCACGTGGAACTGAAGACTCACCATGCAAATATTTATTTATTTTTATTTAAATATTTATTTATTTAAATAGGTTGAACCATGAGGAAAGGAGCTTTCAAACACTGTTATTATTGTCAAATGTTACAAAATGGAAGTTATATTCAATAGTTTTCCATGCGGAGAACATAACTTTTTGAACTGATCCTATATATGAACCCATTCAGGGTTAACAGTACCATTAAATTAACCATTTGTACTAGAAAGAGGCTAATGGCTGTGCATAGGATGGCCCCAGCACTGTTCTGTTGTATGTCAGTACCAGCAGTGTGTTGGCCCTATGTCCCCGACCCTCTCTTCTGATGGTTAACAACAAACAGTCTTTCCAAAACCCTTGACAGAAGTGGACAGGAGCAACATTTGGGAGCTACACTTCAGGCTAAGTGGTTTGCTTCAGTGTAAATCATGCTGTGCAACAAGAAACAATTCATTATTAGTTATCCAGAAAATCTTGAATGCAAAGAGGATACTAAATTGTGCACCATTATTTAACCATGTAAAGAAGACTGCTGTGTCATTAGGCTTTTTTTCAGGATACTGATACAAGTGATACAAGTCAGGAAGATTATATCTGTAAATGACTGGAACATTCCACTTGTAAGGAAGTAATTTCTTGATGACATTAAAATACTATAAACATAAATTATTTTTATTTATTTTAATTCACTTATACCACAACTTTCTGCCCAGCGGGGACCCGAGGCAACTTACTTTCTCCTTTCCTCCATTTTATCCTCACAGGCCCCAGTCACACCGGCTGGATATCGCGGGGGGGGGGGCGTGGCTGTTTGCCCCGGAGCGAACTACTGCGCGGCAGCCGGATCAAAAGTCCCGCCTGACGTCCAATGGTTGGGGGGAGGTGCCGATCATACCTCACTCCTGCGGCACGGCAAAGAAGCGGCGCCGCGGAGGTTGTGTTGGTTTTTTTAACCTAAGTGTTCGCATGCGCAGTTGGGTGCTTGTGTGCACCCGTGGAGACTTGACAAAAAAAACTTTTTGCAATGGGACTTGGGCGGGCGCCGAATGCCATGAGCTAACACCGGAAACGTGATCTGACGCCCACCCTTGCCCCGCGCTTTCCGGAAACTAGTACCTCGGAGGTTCTAGTTTTTTACAGCGCATCTTCGGAGTGAAGCCTTGGGTGAGCCACGGGAGCTCTACGCTTCCCAGATGTGGCGGTGAGATCACGCCCGGAAAATCCGCCTATCTTCCGTCTCACTAGCATGCCTAATGCTCTGTGTGACCGGGGTCACAATGACCCTGTGATGTAGGTTAGGCTTAGAGAGTGCAGCTGGCCCAAGGTCACTGTAAGCTTTCATGGCATGATTAGGGATTCCAACCTGGGTCTCCTAGATACTAGTCAAACACTCTCCCAGATACTAGCCCAAAACCACACTAGCTTATCTAAAACAAGATAGGTGAATAAAGACAATGAAGACAACTTGAGGCTCCAATGAATAACAAAAGAAAATATCTAAGAGCTAATATCAGGAAATTCAGCAGCACTTCAGCATGCTTGCTATTGCAGTTAATAATTGTTAGTTCACAATACAGGTAGTGAAATATCTAGTGTTTCTTCAGCCCTTTTAGCCCCAGATCAACAATCTGCTAAAATTACTGCATTGTGGAAATGACACTATTGGAAAACTGAGGTGAAAAAAGTTTTTCCTGTTAACAGCCTGTAGGCTCACAAAATTGAACCTGTTCTTTTATCTGCCTATGTTCATTTAGCCCACCAAGCAGTCTTTATTAAAGCGGAGGCACCAGGCAGTCAAAGTTCATTAATACCATTTATATAATCTCTCCAGTTTCAATTAACTCAGCAAGACATTCTACTACATGATAACAGTCTCATTAATTCAATAAAATCCCATAACTATTAACAATATGGTCTATGTTAAACGGGGTGTCACCTAGTACAAAATAATAGCGTTAACAGCTTGTGAGGAACTCAACTTTTTTTTTTAATTGATCCAACTAAATACTCCATCCTTGTGAAAGAAGGTATTATTTCCCTGTAAAGAACTAAGACTTTTAGCATAAGCAGGGGACAGTTAAGAGGGGAATTCTTGTTAAACAAATTACTCAAAGTGTGAGACTTTTAAAAAATCAATCATTTTCTGTTTTCAAGCAACAGTACTACAGTCCCTGAAAATAAGGAGGCCACATAACTGGTTAAGGGGGTTTGTTTTACCACTTACAAGAAATAGCCCTAACCCATATCAACATGCAGGACAAGGTGATTAGACCCAAATAAGTAGGGCCCAGACAATACATGACAGATCATAAAAATGCTTCCTAACTTAGCATCTTTTCATATAATTTCCATATACTCACAAAAGCACTGTCTGCTCAGGCAGCAGAATAGAACTAGGATGGACTTGTGCTTGACATGCAAGGAATACAGACCTGCCCAGGCACAGGAGTAATCAACACAGGTCTTTCACCATGTGCCCCGATCATCTGAAGTACTGTGGAAAGTTACAACAGATAGAGGACTCTTCTGTAGAGTAGCACTTTACACCTTCCCTAGGAAAGTTTGCTTGGCCCCATATTTTTTTTATATTCTATCATGTGCTGAAGATGGTTCTTATGAAGATTTTTGCTAGTTATACTACTGAACTGTAGCAAATGGTCTGATTTGAAGGCTGACAATGTATTTAGTAGTAAAAAGAAAAATGGGAGTCTGCCTTTCAATTTATTTTAAATCCTTTTTTTTTTTTTTTGCTTCTGGTTAAGTGGACATTTTTAAAGTTTGGGCTATCTTTAATATTCTTTTTTTAAAAAAATTTGTAACTCACCCAGAGGACCTGTATTTCTAATGGAAGGGCAGGATATAAATGTTTTTAGTAAGTAAGTAGAAAAGCTGCCATAGCATATTCTGGAAACAAACCTTCCCTTTTCAGTGACAACTAGGTGTGGCTGATCTTTACACCAACATTAAAATATATTTATTTACTATCATGAAACAGTTATGTTGGGAGACAGCTGAGTTGTATTTCTAGCCTGCTGTCTTTCTTTCTAAAGTAACTAGCAGTAAAGCCCGTTGTGGAAATAAATACAACGGGATCTAGAAAGAGGCTCTGGGGGAGTGCTCTGGCTTTGGGCAAACAGTGTCATTTTGCTGTGGTGACCTCAGCAGGGTATAATGACAGAGTCCACTGTTTTCTCCAGAGGAACTGATCTCTGCTCCCTGAGGAGTAGTTGTAATTTTGAGTGATCTGTAGCCCTCGCCTGGAGATTGGCAACAATTGTTACCCAGGATGAAATGGCTGGTTTGGAGGGTGGAGTCTATGGCATTCTACCTGTCTGAGGTCCCACCCCTCCGCAAACCCCACCCTCTCCAGGCTCCACCCCTCAAATCCCCAGGAATTTGCCAGCCTGGAGTTGGCAACCCCATCTCCTTCCCAGCTAACCATCAACCTACTATTATCTGCCCCTTTGACTTCAGCTGACGTCCGCCCTCCCTTCTGCAGAGCAATTGTAATTTTGAGCGGTCTCCAGCCCTCACCTGGAGATTGGCAACAATGGTTCCCCATGAGGGACTGAGTGGTTTGGAGGGTGGAGTCTATGGCATTGTACCTGTCTGAGGTCCCACATAATGTCATATGGTCTACCCTCCAAAGCAGCCATTTTCTCCAGGGGAAACTGATCTCTGTCATCTGGAGATCAATTGTAGCAGTGGGAGATCTCCAGGTCCCACCTGGAGATTGGCAACCCTAGGGGAAAGTCAGCTGCACAGCAGGGGGTTGAAGAGAATGGTTTGATGGGTGCTGGGCCAAGATTGGCAACAATAGTTCCCCAGGAGCAAATAGCTGGGTTGGAGGGTGGAGTCTATGGCACTGTAACCTGTCTGATGTCCCCCTCTCCGGCCTCCACTCCTCAAATCTCCAGGATTTTCCATACCTAAAGCTGGCAACTTTATTTCCTCCCCTCTCAGTAGCCTCTTATTTTGCCTTAAATTGGTTTTGATGCCAGCAGAGTGAGAAAATGCCAGAGGCTCTGGGTGGGTGCCTCATCGTAAATGCACCAAACAATTCCTAAAGATTTGCCAAAACACTACTCTGTCGACAAATTGCAGCACTTTGAATTAGCACCAGAGCTTTAAGAGCTCTCCAGCTGTCACCTGGAGACTGGCAACAGCTTGTTTGGAGGGTGGGGAGTATGGCATTGTATCTGTCTGAGGTCCTCCTCTTTCTCTTCCTCCTCCTCCTCCTCAGACCCCACCCTCAGCAGGCTTCATCCCTAAAATATCCTGGAATTTTCCAACCTGGAGTTGGCAACCCTATGTCCCCCCCCAGCCTCTGCCTAGAGAAAGGGCAGTCTTTCCCTGCAGTGGGAACCAAAGCAGCTGTCATCATTCTCCTCTCCCCCTATGAGGTATGTTAAGGTTGAAAGTGTGTGAATGGTCCATAATCCCCCAGGCAGCTTTTAAAACATGATCCTGGGACCTACACACCACCAGACATTCCAACTGCCTTGCGGGGGGGGGAGTATGAGATGTGGAACGGAGTGAAGTCCAATCAGCTTCCATATGCAAAAGACCTTGAAGGTTCCATATGCAACTGACATTCCAACTGCCTTGCGGGGAGGGGGGTGAGTTTGAGGTGTGGAATGCAGTGAAGTCCAATCAGCTTCCATATGCAAAAGACCTTGAAACGCTGGGCGGGACTGCACAAAGCAGCCAGTCAACCCAGCCAGTGTCTTCTGACTGACAGTTCAAGCGTCCATACACTAAAGGAGTGCATTTTAGAACTTTGGCACCCACTATTCAATTATATATAAGAAGAGATATGGCAAGGTAAGCACTCTCATGGAGCTGCGGTGGCTCAAGTGGTTAAGACGCTGAACTGCAGGCTGTGGAAGGTCAGTAGTTCAGCAGTTCGAGACCCGAGTTGCCGCATGACGGAGTGAGCTCCCGTCTCTAGTTCCAGTTCCTGCCAGCCTAGCAGTTTGAAAGCAAGAAATTGCAAGTAGATAAATAGGTACCACTTTGGTGGGAAGGTAACAGCATTCCGTGTGCCTTGGTGTTTAGTCATGCCGGCCACATGACCACGGAAATGTCTTCGGACAGCGCTGGCTCTTCGGCTTTGAAACGGAGATGAGCACTGCAATCTTAGAGTCGGACTCGACTGGCTTTCGAGCAAGGGAACCTTTACCTTTACCTTTTTAAGCACTCTCATGTGGGACAACAACACAGGCCAATACAGAGCCACCAAATAAGAATACAAACAACCTCATAAAATGAAATGTGAATCAATTTTTTTAATGTCAGACATTGCTTGTGTTTGTAAACAACAACAGCAAAAAGAACATGCTAGACTTAAATTCCTGTACAGAAATCAGACATTGTGTTACTGATCGCTTCTTAAAAGTCTGGTCTTTCTTCCCCTTTTTGACTCAACTAAAATATTTAAAAGCTAAGAATGTAACTACATATCACATGCGACACAGTGATGCTACGAAAATGGTGCCCAGTAAGAGAGTATACAATACATGACATGATGTTATAACTTTGTGCATTTCTCCACACACATATCACTGGCTCTACTATATGTCATAACACGGGATAAGTGTTCTGAGAGGTTACAGAGGAGAATTCAATAGAGGAGTGCAGTTTTCAGTGGCATACCCAGCTGTGCAACATATTGTTTGCCACAATTCTCAAATAACATTTAGTCAGGTACAAAATATGGCTCTTTTGAGTGCTCAGCAAATTTGAACTCTCCCAGAATAAAGTAACTGTGCCAGTTATGCATAATAGGTTTTCTTTTTAAAACCATGTAAAATATCTACTGAAAGGTCCTTTGTGTCACAGAACAGTTGGAAACAGACGTGTGTCAAGCAAAGCCAGTCGCCTCTACTCATCATACTATTTAGCCTCTTCCTGTGAATAGAACTATCTTTGTTTCTCTAAGGACTACAAGCTACTTGCATAAACTCCAGCACAGACTTCTTGAATGGTATCTCAAGACTGACAAAATACCTTCAGAATGCACATAAAGCTTGAAAGCTTTTCTGCTTTCAGCAATGTAAGACTTTCTAATAAAAATATCACCTGAATTCTCTTGTAACTCTGTTGGCATAGCACATGCAGAGATTTGAAAAACCATTTCTCTTTCTCTAGTACAGGAAGATATTAGAGAACATTCTTCCTTGAAATCCTAATGGCATATCAACCAGTAAAAATATTTTAACCTGCTAGTATCAAATGTACCATTTTTTCTTGTTACATATATGGATAAAGTGGCAATAATGTATGTTTTACTTTGTTTGAGTACCTCTAACATCTAGGGGAATGTACACAAGATAAATATTTGTATACTTGGTACATATATTTGCAGTTTATGAAATATAGACTAAAAGGCTTTTATTAGTTAAATTACAATAAAAAGTTTTTTTAAAAAAACTTTTAAGAAGTTAGAAAATAAGATTTAGAGGCACTAAAGAAAACAATCTGAGGGAACGTCTTACCTTTGTGGGAAGCATATGTGCATGAATGGCTTGTTTTCTTTACCACAGAGTTAACAAGCAGTTCTTTGATTGCCTAAGCTTTAGCACACAACTTTGGAGATAATACAACCTACATTTTTGTTCAAATCAATTGTCAAACCGCGTGGGGGAAAAAATCCCCCCAAATTTTGAGGCAATGGATACCACCTGTATGCTGGTTTCATTACCTGTTTATAAAGTAACTGCTCATTTTCCCGAGCATAACAGAAGAGAACATCTGTAAGAATCTTTCTCACATTCTCTTGCTGGAAATACTGCATTTCAGGAAACCTGAAGAAGAAAAATATAATTGATGTAGACCACAAAACTCACCAGTTTTAGTTTGTTGACTGATTATACAATAGGTTCTTTTAGCAGCCTGACCAGTTACTACTTTCTTTATTTTCAATTTAGTCTCTTTTTTTCTTTACATTTTGAGACCCTAAGACAAGGGTGTCAAACTCATTTGTTATTTGGGCCGGGCCATGTGTGTCATAAAATGTAATGCCAGGTAGCGGAGATATAAACTTTATAAAGGACACAAACACAAAGGTTTTGTTACTTAAAATTAAAACATGATTAAAACATTAGCACTCTTGTAATATTTTGTTTATTTAACAGTGTCTGATAACTGACACCTCTTGCTCTGAATTCTTGCATCAAAATGTCTATGCTGTTGCAATCCTGAGTATGTTGTTCAGGTGGGTATCTGTAAGCTGCAAACCTACGATGATACAGCAGCAGAAGAACTGGAAGAAGCAGCAGAAGATAGCCAGTTCCACTGCGGGCCTGACAGAAGCCCTCTGGGGGGCTGATCTGGCCCCTGGGCCACATGTTTGACACCCCTGCCCTAAGAAATACTATATTTATATTTTAAATAAAGTACTAGCTACCTTCTAAGGCTTATTTCCCACAAACTTCCCACAAACAATTTTTCAACACAAGAGATACTTGTATTTTTATGTGACTTGCATGAATTCAAATGGATGTGTAGCTAGGTTACACTTCCAGCAAGGTTACACTTCCAGTTTCCCAAGAATTTGTCTAAGACTAGGATCCTCCATGAAATCCCATTCACATTAGGCAGAAGAAAATTCAACTGATTGGGAGGAAATGCAGCATGGTATAGCCCAATCTCGTGAGATCTCAGAAGCTAAGCAAGGCCGGTACTTGGAAGGGAGACCATCAAGGAAGACAATGGCAAACTACTTCTGCTTCTCATTTGCCTTTAAAGCCCCTTGCTGGGGTTGCCCTAAGTTGGCTGTGACCTGATGGCAATTTACAACCAAACAAGTTCATCTGAAATCAATAGTACTTGTTTTTCACAACAGAGAGGCAGAAGGAACAGAAACAGCTTCCCACACTGTCACTCACTATCTTACACAATGCACACAAACTAAGATGCAGTGTTGCAAAATAGTTAATGACTTTTTCTGTAGGCATGCAGTGGTGGACAGTGGAAAGGGAAAAACTGAAAACTGCAGGAAGTATGATGTGATTAAATTTGAAGGATAACCCTGTCATCTGAAAACAGACAGTTTCCATTAACCAGCATTCTTTTAAAAAGAAGATCACATACCCAGCAAACCCATCATTCCATTTGCCAAAGTGAAAGCTGTTTGAAACCTATGTTCTTTTTACAATGGCACCATAACTAGCAGTATCCCAACCTTAATCCCCCATTTAGAACTTATTTATATAATCTTAAACACCCTGAACGGTTCCTATTTTTTAAAAAGTGCCATCTGTGAAAATTTACATCAAAGAACACTCAGATTTTAATTATACATCTAACAGCATAAATACATTTGAAAATACATCAGGGCATGGGCATACAAAATGAAGCAATAAAAGATATCAATATTTCCTATGCATTGTTTTGGTCTTTCCCATCCACCTACACTATGAAGGAAAACTGTGTCATATCGAACTCTGCATTTTAAAATCCATGAGAATCAAATTTGTATCCCAAAATTCAAAATGAGGATATGCTACACATAGAATAGTAATATGCTATATATTGTAACCAAATTTAATTGGAGTTACTTGATGCAATCACTCTTTTAACTCTTCCAAAATATTTTTCAGAATTGAGTTCTAGCTTTGGTAAGTTCCTTAACAGGAATGACATAAGGGCTAAAGATATTAAATAATACTCATTACGGTACTAAAGAACATCTTAAAAATGGAACTCTGACAGTAGGAATATGATACACAAAAATAGAAATGCTAAATTCCTCTCGATGAATGACAATTCTCACTAATTGCACGTCATTTTTTATTGATTAAGTGTTAAGAATTACAGAAAATCATCTGTTCAGTCTTGTATTATAAACATAATTTAGTCACAAGATGTCAGTTCCTCTTATTATTTTTTCCCTCCACACTGAAACTGTCTTTCAGAAAATCTAATGTAAAATCTCGTAATCCATAACAAACTCTCTTCAATGGCTCCAAGGTATCTTAAATACATATCTTAAATTAAATTAAATATCTCATCAAGGCCTCAAGCAAGACACACTTAAGACATCCCTTACTAATTGAGACTGTGGTATATACTTTCCCTCTTTTTCTTAAACCACCTAAAATCCTGTTGGGCAAGCCCTGTGCCCATATTCCACACTGAAAGAATTAATGTAATTCACCTACAAGACCTGATTCCATCAAAAAATGGCCTAGAAATTTTAAACTGAACAGATATCTAACTATATAGGCTGCATCTGGCCCACTAAACATCACAAAACCAACTCCAACATCAACTTATTTGGCTTCCTTGGAAGTAAATAGTTTTAGAAGGGCGTTCACCTTGGCAAGGAGTTCCGCACTCCCCTCTGCAGTGCTCGAAGGCAGGTATAAGAAATCCATTACCTAGAGAGGTTATACACTTGCCCATTAATGAAGGTTGAGTCCATTGAGCATATGTTCTTTTGTTGCCCATATTATAAGGAGGCTTGTTTGGAGATCATTACCCTGTTGCTGAATAAGATTCCTGGTTGCACAAATGAAGCCAGGCTTGATTGCCTTTTATTGATAAGAAACTTAAGATCTATCAAGTAGCTAGATTTTGTGTAATGATACTTAGGCTTTGGAAATTATATTTTAATTAGGTTTCAAAATTTAATCTTTTTATTTTG
Organism: Gekko japonicus; assembly: GCF_001447785.1. Classification (NCBI taxonomy): domain Eukaryota; kingdom Metazoa; phylum Chordata; class Lepidosauria; order Squamata; family Gekkonidae; genus Gekko; species Gekko japonicus. Next base: position 2,034,342 of record NW_015176456.1, on the reverse strand, counting down.
TATATTTTGCATTCTGTATGCAATTAAAAAACATAACTGTATGTATATACCTGGTCTATTGACCGTAATAATAATAAAGTAAAGTGACTCCAACTTGGGTCACATTATGAGAACACAAGACTCAGTGAAAAATGCAATAATGCTAGGAAAAGTAGAAGGTAGCAGGAAAAGAGGAAGGTCCAACATGAGATTGATTGACTCAATAGAGGAAGCCATGGCCTTCAGTTTGCAAGGCCCCAGCAAGACCATCAGTGATAAGATGTTCTGGAAGTCATTATAGGGTTGGAATGTCAGAATCTGATGGCACATAGCACACACAGACATTTGGTGAAACATGGGGCAAAAATGTAAAGATGTTGGTCAGCTGGATGTGACCTGTAAGCAAAAAGTTGGCTATTCAGATTGTACAACAGCTAGATCATGATACAAATTTTACAACTGTTTAACAGCACCACATACGTTCTTGTCACATCTTGTTCAATCATTCCCCGAAGTTCTTTGTCCTGAAAAAATTTGTTCCAGAGACTCTAGAAAACCAAAGGAGAATGGTGATGGCTTGTATACACATTGTACAAATTGTAAACATGATGCATTTATCAGGCTGGAACTAGGTGGTCTTAGTGAAGGTCACAGCTTGCAAATTTTTACACTTTTGATCAAATTTCATAAGGTAACAATAAATGGAATTAGAAATCACAATCTGAGAAAGTTACTAACATGCCACTGGAATCACAAAGTGGTGGGAATAATTCTATAGTAATAGTAGATTTTATCTGGGCCCTGGAGCTACTTACTGAAGTCTATATAAGCAGTGCATTAATAAAAGCAGAACACACACACACACAAAAAGAGAATATTCCATGGTAGAAACATCTGGTTAATAGACAAGTTCTAATTTTCAAATTGTTTATACGATAGCAAAGGCAGTTTATCTAGCACAGTGACAAACACAAAGTATATTTATTTTATATAAATAAGTATATGACATGATGTAGCAAAACCACACATCTGGTTTTCTTTTGCCTCATGGACCTTCTGAGAGCAATCCTAAGTAAGCCACCTCAGAACCTACTCAGGTCTATTCAATGGAGCTTATTCTCAGGAAAGCTGGGGCACCAGACTTACTTTGGGACCTGTTTGCAGCCCTGTCAGGGGTGGGGGGGAGGAAGCAACATGTTGGTTCAGGCTGGGGCCTGGACGGCGGGGCTAGGAAGCAAGCGGCAGGCCCTGTGTCTGTGTGGTGCTCTTCACCCACCAAGGCAATTAGGCATGGCCTGACGTGGCTGGTAGTGGTGAGCCCAACCAGGATTTAATGGCTCGCTGCATTGCACAGGCCTCAGTTGGCCTCATAGCTTTGCCTGTCCACCCTCCCTCTCTTTTATGCTTGTGTTGCATGTGTGTCTTTTCGGGTGTGATGTTTATGTTGGGATTTTGATTTTCCTGTTTCTGTTCCTTTTCTGTCACAACTGCATTGGCAGTAACAGCATGGGGCCAGATTTATTTTGGGGGAAAGGCAGACTGTGTGCCCATTTCCCCCAAATTTGAGGGATCCCCTTAAGGAATTTTGGGGTGAGGGCTTCAAAGGGCATGTCCAGTTTGGAGGCTGTCAAGGCACCCTCAATCTCAAGTGGCAGGGGAGTCCACACAGTAGCTACTGTCCACATGGAATCCAGCATCCTGCCATCCCCTGATAACCCTCCCCAGCAGGTGGGCTGGGGACAGGAGTGGGGTTTCTCATAAGCCGGCAGGCAGGTTGGCCGATGCCTGGATTTGTTAGCTCCATGCTGTGCCAAGGCTCTTGCAGCTGCGTTAAGCTATAAAGTTGTGGCCATTTTCAAATCCAGAAGGTTGTGTGTTGTCTTCTTGCAATGTGGGAGTGACTGAGTGGTGTCTCGCCACCTCCTCGTCCCCTTTGGCGCTGGGTCAGCAAGTGGTTTCTGGACTGCACCATGAATATATTCCTAATTTCTGTTCTAACTGGCCTGAGATTCTGAGATTTCTGTACTGAAGGATCTAAAATCTGTACTGAAGGATCCCAATTCTGCTAAGATATGGAAATTACTGGAATTGTACTTTTGGTACAGTCTCTAATCCAGTTTTGAAATCTCTTGCTGAGTGGTAACTCTAGCTCGCGACTCCATGGTTGAATTCTTCTCAGCTGATCTTTATACTTTCTCTGTTTGTAACTTGCATAAATGCAGGCAAATTTTGAAGCTGTAATGTCAAATATTTCTAATAGGTTTGAGTGTGGAATCAGTTGCCCACCTGTATAAGACTGAAACTAGACTTTATAGCAGATGCATTGTTGCTGCCAAAAACAGCACTGCACACCTCCTTCCTCCTCTCCCTGCCAGTAATATTTGTAATACAAAACATGTGATGTGACATCACTTTGCTATCACTTTATTGGCTATAATTTGGGGGTGGGAGGAAATGTTATAGCAAGGTGATGTCACATCTAACATTTTGCATTTCTATACATTACCAGTGATGAGAGAAAGGGAGGTGTGCATATGTCTCCCCCAACATCTAATTGCAGCCTGTGTGTTAACTCTGAAACAAAAACATTTACAGAACTGCTGTATAGCTATATTGTCCAATTAAGGCCAACAGCCATTCCTGAGATATTTTTACAATGCCACAGCTGCAAACATTTGCAAGAGGCCCTGATCAGTATTCATGAAAAGTTTAAATAAAATAGCTTAGTTCACTAGAAAGTAACAGGAAACAAGAACCATCCCAAAATGTTTCTTAGCATGTGGTCAGCTAGATCATCCAAATATTGCCCCTTAAGCAGTGTATATGGCTTTAAAAATAATAAGAGATGCTAGTTCAACAGGCAATATATCAACATTACTGGTTCCACTTGATATTCACTGGAAGAATTAATCATGGTATATTCAGCTGTTTTTTAAAATTGCAGAAATGTTTAAATAAAAGAGCTGATGACTAACATTTATTTTAAATGAATAAGAACAGGTGGCAACTCTCTGAGGGAATGAAACAAAGTCCCAGCTCTGATCTCTTGCTCATCAAGACATCATCAGCTGAGAGCGACTGAATGCGCAGCATGCTCCACTTGTAGAGAAGAGCATCTTCAACTCTTTTTGTGAGTTTAGAGATAGAGTATTAAGTTCAATAGCTGTTTTCACTTGGCTACTTGAATACTGGACTTAAAGGTGGCATTGAATAAAGTGGACAACCCCCCCCCCAAACAAATCAAACCAAGGCAAGTAGAAAACATGTATCTAAAGCCTCCATAAAGCTTGGTATATGTATTAGGAATTAAGAGGAGGAACTTGCTGACCTTGGGAAGATAGGACAGTATGACAACAGGCATAATAATCACTGCTCCTACTGAATGAGGAAATAGCGAAGAGTTTCCACAAAGATTAATCATCCCCTTGCTTAGTATTGTTTATCTGGCCACCAGATACTTTTGATAAGCAACCAGTCCCTATACGAATGACTGGGGTCCCAGAAGACCTGGATTCAGGATGCTGTAAAACTAGACTTTGGATCTCTAGAGGATGAATATCTTACTGCTTTATCTCTAAATATATGCTATTTTATTTTGGTTTTGCTTCATATGGTTACTTTCTATTATTGTTCCATAGTTTTAGAATTTCAGCTAGGATACAACTTGACTAGATTGCTGTGAAAGGTCATTTGCCAACCCCCCCGCCCCCCAGTTGCCTACTCCCCCATCCTTGTTGCAATCCACAATGGCATGATGTGGGTTATAGCAATTTCAGTGTCTATCAACAGCACATTACAACCTCATTTAATCTTCTTTGGACAAATCACACATGATAAGGTTTATGCACTCTGAACCTTATTAAGGGGTACAGATATCAAACGTCCGTTGTACACTCAGCAGATGACAGAAAGGCTTTGATTACCCCTTCATCCTGTGAAAGTGGGTTGTTGATCATCAAGTCTTGCTGTCCAGCTTTCCTGGGATTTGTAATATGCTGCAGATGGGAACAAGACCTTACATTTTAGACTCTCTCAATTAGACATATCTAAATATGGAATAAGGGAATGAAAATTTTGTTTTAAAATCAGCTTACTATTTCTTTAATCTTGTTATATAGCATTCTTAATTTTGTTGTTTTGCTGATCCATTGACTTCTATCAGGAGGGAGAACATTCAGAAATAGCTGCAAATCAAATGAACCATTGGTTGGTTAGAAAGGCAAGCAAGAACCATCAACTTTCTAAAAAGAATCATTTATCAAAAAAGCTGCCCAATGGAACCAGTCAGGGCTACTGTGTTGCTTTCTACAAACCTGAAGGAAACTACTCTAAGAGGGTGGATACTTTTCAAACAATGCTTAGCAGTTAGGTGCACTGCTCAGTATAAAACATACTAATTTCACGGAATCATCTGACTATGAACCATTCCCAAGGCAAAGTTAATTCAACTATATTTTGGAAATGGGCTATGAATGATAAAAATGGATACAGAAACATTGACGCAAAATGTCTTCGGGAAAACTCAATGGTCCTTTACATCAAGTGATCTTCAAGTGCATCAGGTAATGTGTTAATATATTACCACCACAAGCTGTAAATAAAATGTTTTCTTCTTACCTTCCAGCAAACACTACGGAACCTGCTGCTTCTCAGCTGCCCATTAATCCCCTTCAGCCGTATTGTTGCCAAGTAATTGTTGTTTACAAATAATTCTTCCCATTCTTTACTACAGAGAATAAACAAGAGAAGAGAACTTTTAAAATTATTATTAAAGACTTAGTTGACTAAGAAGCAATATAACATGAAGTAATTTGGGGTAAACAAAAGGAAAGGAAGTTTTAAATGTATATATTTAGCAGTGTGCTATTTCTAAACGCATGGTTGTCTTTTTGGACACATTTCTTCCCTGGATTTAATGAATATGTAGATCACTATAATTATGCCAGCTACTGAAATTCATAATGTCTGTGGAGGCTATTCCATTTCCTCTAAAATGTTGGTACTGCAGTTCAGTGAATAAACAACAAAAATGAATATTAATATAAGCACATTTGGGCTTCACCCATAGATAAAACAGTACCTATTTAAAAGAATGCTTTATTCCAAAACATGGAACCAAGATGCATGGCGTTGACTATTACTTCTTCACATAACACATTTGCCTAAATGAAGCTTCTTTTCTTCATAACATCAAGCTGGGCAGTTAAGCATAATAGAAGCTGACTTTCGCTAACTTTTAGTGCTATTTACTATTACAGCCTCTTCTTTCTAGATGATCAGTTTTGAAATTTTAACAGGTGCTAGCATTTTTTTAAAAAAATTAAAAATTAAAAAACCTTCACTGTATAAAGTGTTAAAGGCAAGCTTGAGTACCTTGCAGTACCTACGGCTGACTAGATAAACAACCTAAATATGCCTCCTAGGCACAGAGACTCCAGGGGCCTAACACCTGTGCTTCATTAATGTACAAGTAAATCTACTCTACTGGGAAACAATTGGAAATTAATTGTCCCAAACCATTTAGCGAATTTGAATACAAGAATTAAACTATATTTCCTCTATTTTCCACTGAACTGAATCTCTAGAACACTACCACCCATCTGAGAATCTAAAGTGAAATAGCCCAAAGACTTTACTCAGTCACTGAAATGTCAAAGATAATTTCAGGATTAAAGGGGGGGGAAAACTTTCCAAAGGATTCCTTGGTTTGTGGGAGTATAGGTATGTTGTGGGGAAAAATAGCATTGGCAAGATGCCACTTCTCATTAGGTAGGTAGATGCAACATAGACAGAATATTTGTGTAGTAATTATAGAAAATGTTTTTCAGTATCGTGGGTCAGTCAGGAGAGACAGAATCCTCGGGAGGAGAGGGCTCCTAAAAAGAAAAGGAGTCCTGTGTAGCCAGCTCTGAATCAGCAGAAGTCAGCAAGGAAGAAGATGAGCTGCAGCCTTGTCAGAACTCACAGCCAACAGCTGATACAGGGCCATCAGCACCTTCGAACAGATGAAACCCAGGTGGTCATTACCAGCATCCCAGTTTCATCCACACCCTTTGAGCGCCGGAGATGAAGGCTTAGAATGGTGCTCCAGGAGAGAGGACAAAGTGCACATCTCCTGACCTGATGCCAGCTGCTTGCTGATGATGAGTAGCTGCAGGGTTACTCCCAAGCAGTTGGCTGCAAGTAAGACCTTCCAGCAGATGCCTATAAAAGCCAGTCAAGGAAGACTGCTTGATGCGGAGGCAACAAGTCACCACTTGGTGAACTCTGTGGCTACAGCTCCTGATTCGCCCCAATGACATTTGGATCAGCTTTGGACTTGGAACTTGGACCTGCTTGCTCTAGTGTATGACTTCGGACTGAAAAATTCTGCCTTGCCTGACTTTTGCAACCTTGACTTTGGACCAACATTGATGCTGACTCTGGATTCTGACTGTGACTGCACCCAGCCCCTGACATTCAGCTATATTCCTCTTACCGAAGTGTGCTCATTATGGCTGAGAGGTTAAGCTTGTTGTCTCTGGAACATACTATGTTTTTCTGAAAGTCATTTAATTGAAATCCTGCCTCCCCCCACCCAACAAATGAAGACAAGAACAGATAGGCCCAATAATTTCCCCATATTTACTGAGGCTTCTCCTAGAGATTAGTTACAATTTCCTGTGGGTGGGCAAAAGTCAAGAGAATGTTTTAGACTGCCCTGACCTGGATAGCCCAGGCAAGCTCAATCTCATCAGATCTTGGAAGCTAGGCAGGGCTGACTCTGGCAAGTACTTGGAAAGGTGACGTCCAAGGAATACCAGAGGTGGGTTGCAGAGGCAGCCTACTCAAGCCACCTCTCTGAAAAACATCCAAGCCCCCAGCAGGGGTCACCAGAAGTTACCATGACTTCCAGGCAAGTGCACACACACAAACACATACATACATACATTTTTTTTAAAAGAGAATGTTCCAGACTGACTCTTACTTTGAATCTGAGCATTGCATCCTTTCTGTCCTTGGGGGAAAATTACTTGGGATTAATTCTGTGATATGGGATTTCCATCCAATCCTTCAAACAGTTTTTCATGTACATAACTTCCAGACTGGGCTGGAACATATTCTAGGTAGGGCTGCCTTTGAAAAATTCTCAAAATATCAACGGATTCAAAATTTGGATATCTGGGGTAAGCTACTTTGACCACAGTACATCACTCTTAGCTCACATTTTATGGATCCCATTTTGTTTCTGGGTCCAATTTAAAAGGTCAATTTTGACTTTTAAAGAGCTGAACAGCTTTGAACCACTACCTTCTTCAACTACTACCACAAGTTTGGTGGGGTTTCACATGGCATTTTTAACAGCAGTTCTAGGTTATGGAATAACCTTCTACAAGATGGTATCTGACAATTTCTCTTTTTGCATTTAGAAGGGTGTCAAAACCATTCATGGGTTAATTAATGTTCAGCTGGAGTTGTTATGGAGTTGATTCTGCTTATTGGGTTTAAGTTGGTTTGAGGTATAATTAGATATTTTATGCTGGTTCATTCCATTTTATTTTTGTCTTCCAATTGTTGGTTTGTTGGTTGCTGCTCTCTGTGTCCATTAAAACTATTACCCATTGAAGATTGCCACCAGACCAATATAACTGTCAATGGCTGTCTTTATTAGCCTTATCACTGTCTTTATTAGCCTTTTGTTGTTGTTGTTGTTGTTGTTGTTCAGTCGCACAGTCGAGTCTGACTCTTCGCAACCCCAGGGATCACATCATGCCTTTGCCACACCCCTAATCCATGGCAAAGGGTATGCCCCATCCTTCCACCAGGGAATAGTCAGTTTGGGCACAGTGTCTCCTCTGGCAGAGCTGTTGCGGTAGCACCTAGGTATATCAGGGTAGCAGGTATTTGCCTGATATGCATAACATTACTTTTCCATGATATATACAAATCAGGCATGGGAATACCATCTGTTTTACCTTAGGCACCATTACTTCCAAGAGTTCTATAAACACTTTTCTTATTACTTTATTCTTCACTATACTTGGCTTTCTGTCTTGCCAGTCTTTCTCTTTTTTGGAAGTTTGTGTTCCGGGCGTAGGATCACCTTTCCTTTGGACATCTCCCAACTGACCCAAAAGAATACCCACATTTCCATCAGTCTTGCCTTGAGCTGGTCTCAACGGTGCCAATGAAACAGCATACATTTGGGGTTGGGCTCCTCTCATTAGCCATGCCCTTATTTCTGCTGTAAATGACAGCATTCCTGGACCTTGAGACCCATTTATAAAAATCGATGGTTGCATGGCCACATCTCAACGTTTTTATATTCCCTTTGGAATGCTATGCAACACTGGTAGGTGTTCCTCCCAATCCATGGGAGCAAGGTATCTAGCTTTTACCCCAATGCCATCCATTCAAAGAAAGACACAGCTGCCCCTTGTGCAGCTCTCCAATAATAAAGCATCTTTTGACAAAGTACTCACGTTAAAAAACAGTTTTTGAGCACTGATATACATACCATTGCTACCCTAATCCCACAAGTGCACTAGTCATAGGCTTGACAGTTCATAGGGGTGTGGTTTAGCACACTAAGGTTTGGCAACCTTAGTCACCACTTGCTGACTGTTGTCTCTTACAATTCAGCTAGCCTGTAACTAATCCCCAAATGGTCCCTTAGCCATAATAATGATTGGAATCATACTTTTGCTCCACCTTCTTCCTCCTCTCCTTCAGTGCATTCCTCCCCCTCACTGGAATCCCACGTCCCCATCCCAGGTACCTGGATCCCATTCCTGAGAAGTAATGAATGCCCTCCCTTTATGAGGATTGGACATACAAACCCGTTTTACTTGCTATCTGTTTCATTTAACCAAAATGAACAGCTGTTCTTATGGCTATTCTTCCACCATGTCCTGGCCCCTCTTGGCACCTTCAGTACTTTCCGCAAGACTGTCTGTTGCTCTTTCAAGGCACTGGGTCTGCCTGGTGCTGCACCTGTTTCTGGGTGGCTTTTAACTTTTCCCACACAATACAGAGCACAGGGAGAAGGACCCAGTTTGTTCCTGTAATTGTCTTCTGCCCCTTTTCTCCCCCATACCTAATATCTGTAAACACTTGAACATAGCACGAGGTGTAGGGCCCCCATGTTCTGCCAGATCAGATTTTCATGACTCCAATGGGACCAACCAGTTCAATATTTGAGCTAATGGAGCCCAGGCACTTGTACTTGGCCAGTTGGGAATGTGTTTCTGGCCAATGCTATGCATTGCATCTTCTGCAGCTTTCCTTCTCCAGAAGGGCATTGTCACCATATCCTGTTTAGGATGCCAACTGTATTACCAAGGAGCAATATTTTTGCCTCTAATGGATACAGAAGCATTGAAGACACAGACGGTGAAGGAAAATAGATTTTTATTAGGTAGCGTAAGTAATATATAGAAGAACAACACATCTACAGAAGAATAAATGCAAGAAAGTAATATGCTTATGTCCCTTCAGCTGTCACGATCTCCTGGAGAAGGACAATGGATGGACCCCCCAGAACTGGCCAACTGCATGGCAGTGTTCTGCAGTTTCAGGCTGCACTAAGTTTCAGATCTCAGGGCTACTCCCAAGGCTTTAAGTAATTCCTTAAGAGTTATCAATTCCATAGGTGCTTATAATAATACACAACTGACCTTGACAGGAGGAATATTTCTCAGACACTCCAAGGCCAACTGATTAGCAGTTGTATGTGGCGAGTGTCCCTTTACAAATAGTGGTGCCATCCTCCCTTCTACTCTCTTACCAAGTAAAGAAGTTTTCAAAAACATAGTCCCTAGTTTAGTATATCAATTAGAGACAGTGCAAAGCAGACATGAATGTTTGGGTTGGCAAGGCTTCAGGTCTGCCAGGCAACTCAGGCACAAATGGAGGCACACCACTTGACTTCCACAGTTTCACTACAAGGTATATCAAAATTTTGTTACAGACATTTTACATTTATTTTATTTCTAAGTGCCTATTTTTCATACTTGTTACATGCTAGTTTATAGATGAAAATTATCTTGTTAATTTGCTGATTTTCTATTAAAATATTTGACATCACAAAAATCATCCCCAATATTAAAAACCTGGATGGTAACCAAAGTTAGTGACAAAGATGCATCAGTTATAAAAGAAATCCAGTGGGAAGTAAGGAAATTACAGATGCAATAGCCTAACTATTGTGCCATACAAATGACAGAAAAAGTTTATTAAATCTAGGATAGTTAAGAACACACAAGAAAGAGGCTTGTGAGGAAGATACTAGTATAGATCCTACAAGGGAAGTTCTGCTTTACCAAACTTCAGAGAAGTTTTGGACATATCAGTAAAGTATCAGATGGTATCCAGATGAACTGGCAGACATAGTGTGCATTCAAAAGTACACTGTTCCAGGAGTAAACCCCAATGAATAACATGTGACTTACTTCCAAGTAGACCTGATAATAATTGTTCCTATCATTTACTTTGACTTCCACAAAGATCTTCAATCAAACTTTTAGATAGTTCTAGGATAAGACAACATGTCAGTAAGTAGCTACAGCTTATACCTTGAATAAGACTTTGTTGGTCTTGAAGGTGCCACTGGACTACAGCTACAGAACAGAGAGAGAAATAGTTTCATAAGGATATTGGTAAGCAGGGGGTTTGGGAAGCAGCACTGTTTAACTAACTTAGAAACAATACGGAATTAGGGTAAGCAGAAAAGAAACAAGTGGGAAGCTTGTGCTTGCCCTCTCTGGCCTTAAAATAAATGCTACTGTGAAAATAACTACAGATGCATTTTATTAGGGATAAGGAGATTTTCAATTCAATTAGAGGCAGTTTGTTGGAAAGAGCTATCATACAGGCCTCCATTCTCCCATGTCTGGAATACAGGAAGACTGACAATAGAGAATCATGTAATTGTATGCTCTTCCGCACAAAGTAATTCCCTGCACACAAACATGTTAGCAGAAGGCTAGAATAAAACTCCATTTTTTTTGTATGAAGTAGTACTTATACTTTGACAAGCCTTTATTGGCATACGTATATACATACAATAGGAGATCAGATTAAATATAGATTGGAAAATACAAATCCATATAGGGTATGAAGTAGTATTGAAGAAACACAGCCCAGCCACAGGTTTACTGCCTTCATGAATACAAGGCCATAGATAACCCAAAACTATTTTTGGTGAAATATGAATGAAGCACTTAAGGGTAGCTGCAGCAAACTGAATGCACTGATTTGATTCTGTTCATTTTCAGTATACTTGCCTAATGCTCATTGAGTTAAGTGATAAATTGGGCTTTGTCCTTGAACCATTCTGGGTCTGATCACCGAATTACAACAACACCGAATTACAACAAGAGAACACTTAAATTGGGCATTGTTAGAGAAAGAGAAATAAAGAGAAATAAAGCCTTGGGTTTCAGCCAAGGACAAGAACCAAAGAGCTCTTTGGAGTATGGTTTACGGCTTGGGGTCCGTGGAGCAGAACCAATCCAGTTTTCTTTGTTTAAACTGTGTTCGTTGTCCACATTTGCTAGTCTTCTCTGTGGAAGGAAGGCAGCATGGTATAGGCTGATCTAGACAGATCCGAGAAGCTAAGCTAAGGGAGACCTTCTGGAAAGACTCTGCAAAGCCAATGGAAACCACCTCTGCTTCTCACTTGCCTTGAAAGCCCCTTTCTGGGGTTGCCATAGATTGGTTGTGACCTAATGACACTTTACACAGACACACATTATTTTCTGAGCCAGTTTGGATTCCTCCAGGAAGAAAAGTGGCAGAAAAGTGCTCAAATAAACAGATTGTCCAACACACATTACAAAATTTTTATCTTTTGTTCATATAGCATAGAATATGATGAGGAAAACTGCATACTTTCCAATCATTTCCACTATAATTTATGTAGTCCACTTTCTAGAAAAAAATGGCTTTTGCACAGTATGGTGTTTTCAACTCATACTGAAAATTCAGCAGAAATATAAGAGCATAGATTAGTAATGCCAACCACAGACACTAAAGCCTGGCCTCAGAAACAGGAAGCGCTTCAGCATTAGGACTGCAGGTGCCAAGATCAACCAGATAAACACTGTTATCTGTAATTACTTCATTTTTAGCTTAAATCACAGGTAATGAGGGAACTCAGTTTCGAAAAGGCAATTAAGAACTGTACACAGTCTTTCTGCTTTCTGTATAATTTTTTATACTTTTTTTCCTTTTTAGAGAAAATATATTTTATAACATCCAAACAATCACTAGTAACAAACAGTTCAATAGAGGGGTTTTTTTGTGGGGAAGGGGGGACATATTTGTCCTTCATATTAGTAAATCGAGCATAAATTTATCTAGCAAAATTAAAATGAATATGATATCTAGCACAAGCATTTCACATTTTTTCCTGATAATTGTATTAAGTGGTTGCTTCATAATGGTGGAAACTTGATGTACAGAAAAATATAGGTATACATCAAGCAACAAGAAGTTACTTATTTATTTAAATAGTTTATAAACTACTTCTCAGCAAAACAAGTCCGAAGACAGTGTACAACAATAAAAGGAAGTATATATTAATTATATAAATTAAAAGCAGGAACAACGTAATCTAAAACCACCAATTCAAATCAAACCCAGCAAGTAACAAGTTTATTTTTATTTATTTATTTTATTTATTATTACATTTCTACCCTGCCCTTCCCGCTGTAGCAGGCTCAGGGCGGCTTACACAAATGCTACACAGCTAAAACAGAACTAAATAAAATCATGACAATATAAATATAAAACATTACAAAGTGCATATTTTAGAGATGACTACTACTGTGGCCAGGAATCTTGTAGAAAAAATGGTGTGGCCTTTATAGTCAACAAGAGAGTGCAGAAGTCAGTACTGGGATACAATCTCAAAAATGACAGAATGATTTCTGTCCGATTCCAAGGTAAACCATTCAACATCACAGTAATCCAAGTCTATGCCCCAACCACTGATGCAGAAGAGGCTGAAGTGGACCGGTTCTATGAAGACCTACAACACCTCCTAGAACTAACACCAAAAAATGATGTCCTCATCATCATAGGGGACTGGAATGCTAAAGTAGGAAGTGAAAAGGTAACTGGAATAACAGACAAGTTTGGCCTTGGAAAGCAAAATGAAGCAGGGCAAAGGTTAACAGAGTTTTGTCAAGAGAACACACTGGTCATAGCGAACACCCTTTTCCAACAACCTAAGAGGCGACTCTACACATGGACATCACCAGATGGGCAACACCGAAATCAGATTGACTATATAATTTGCAGTCAAAGATGGAGAAGCTCTATCCAGTCAGTAAAAACAAGACCTGGAGCTGACTGTGGTTCAGATCATGAGCTACTCATTGCAAAATTCAGACTTAAACTGAAGAAAATTGGGAAAACCACTAGGCCATTCAAGTTTGACCTAGATCGCATCCCTGATGAATATACAGTAGAGGTGAAGAATAGAGTCAAGGGTCTAGATTTGATAGATAGAGTGCCTGAAGAACTATGGACGGAGGTTCGTGACATTGTACAGGAGGCAGCAATCACCACCATCCCAAAGAAAAAGAAATGCAAGAAAGCAAAGTGGCTTTCTGATGAGGCTTTACAAATAGCAGAGGAAAGAAGGAAAGCGAAAGGCAAAGGCGAAAAGGAAAGATTTACCCAACTGAACGCAGATTTCCAGAGAACAGCAAGGAGAGATAAGGAGGCCTTCCTGAATGAACAGTGCAAAGTAATAGAAGAAAACAATAGAATGGGAAGGACTAGAGATCTCTTCAAGAAAATTGGAGAAATCAAGGGAGCGTTCCATGCAAAGCTGGCCATGATAAAGGACAAAAACGGTAGGGACCTAACAGAAGCAGAAGAGATTAGGAAAAGATGGCAAGAATACACAGAAGAACTATACAAGAAAGACCTCGATGTCCTTGACAACCACGACGGTATAATCACTGACCTCGAGCCAGACATCCTGGAATGTGAAGTTAAATGGGCCTTAGAAAGCATTACTAACAACAAAGCTAGTGGAGGTGATGGTATCCCAGCTGAGCTATTCAAAGTCTTAGAAGAGGATGCTGTTAAAGTTCTGCACTCCATTTGCCAGCAAATTTGGAAAACGCAACAGTGGCCACAGGATTGGAAAAGATCAGTATACATTCCAATCCCAAAGAAGGGCAATGCCAAGGAATGTTCAAACTATCGCACAATTGCACTCATATCACACGCTAGCAAGGTCATGCTCAAGATCCTACAAGCTAGGCTTCAACAGTACGTGGATAGAGAACTACCAGAAGTACAAGCTGGGTTTCGAAGAGGTAGAGGAACGAGAGATCATATTGCCAACATTCGCTGGATTATGGAGAAAGCAAGAGAGTACCAGAAAAATATCTACTTCTGCTTCATTGACTATGCTAAAGCCTTTGACTGTGTGGATCACAACAAACTATGGCAGGTCCTTAAAGAGATGGGAGTACCAGACCACCTCACATGTCTCTTGAGAAACCTGTATAAGGGCCAAGAAGCGACAGTTAGAACCGGATACGGAACAACTGATTGGTTCAGCATAGGAAAAGGAGTACGACAAGGATGTATACTGTCACCTTGCTTATTTAATATATATGCAGAGTACATCATGCGAAAGAGTCGGACTCGACTGTGCGACTGAACAACAACAACAACAAAACACCTTCCCTATGAAGAGAGGTTAAAGAGATCAGGGCTCTTAAGCTTGGAGAAATGACAATTGAAGGGTGACATGAGAGGTTTCGGCTTTTGGCTTAAACCTCTATCATGTCACCCCTCAATCGCCATTTCTGGTATTCCCAGTAGTGCTGTATGGCTGCGAGAGTTGGACTATAAGGAAGGCCGAGCTCCGAAGAATAGATTCTTTTGAACTATGGTGCTGGAGAAGACTCTTGAGAGTCCCTTGGACTGCAAGAAGATCAAATCAGTCAATTCTAAAAGAAATCAACCCTGACTGTTCCCTGGAAGGCCAGATAATGAAACTGAAGCTCAAATACTTTGGCCACCAAATGAGAAGGGAGCACTCACTGGAGAAGACCCTGATGCTGGGAAAGATTGAAGGTCAAAGAAGATGAGGACGGCAAAGGATGAGATGGTTGGACAGTGTCATCGATGCAACGAACATAAAACTGAGCAAACTTCAGAGGACGGTGGAAGACAGGAGGGCCTGGCGGGATCTAGTCCATGGGGTCGCGAAGAGTCGGACTCGACTGTGCGACTGAACAACAACAACAAAAACAATATAATCTAAAATAATCTCTTCCCAAAATGCAAGGTAACCCAAGAGAACCTGGCAGATAGCAAAAATTAAGAACAGTTGGCTAACAGAACACACAAAAAGCTTGATAAATTGAGCTTCTGATGGGCTACTATGAGGTTATGTCATGAGGGTTGCGATGGGGCTTTCTTTACAGCCAATGACAGCTCAGTTGGAAGGCGTTGTGAAGATGCAATGGAGCGAAAAAGTATGAACCTCCTCCACACGTTAAAGACACGATCAATGACCCCAGCCAGTCAGGTGAACTTTTTTTTACTTGTGCTGTAGTTATCTGCTATTCTGTTCTGTTCAGGCAGGGAGAGTTACACCAACAGAATCCCTAACCTACCCTGTGGTCCCAACATCCACTACATATACTAGATATTGGGATGATGGACAAAGCACTTTAAAGGGGCGATGGATAGAGTTACCAACCAGGTGGTGGCTGGAGATCTATTACAACTGATCTCCAGGTGACAGAGATCAGTTCCCTGGGAGAAAATGGCCATTTTGGAAGGTGGACTCTATGGCATTATAAACCCTCCCCTCCCCAACCCCTCCCCCAATTTCTGGGTATTTCACAACCTGGGGCTGACAACCCAAGTGATGGAAGAAACATATCATAACCACAATACAGCCATGGCTATTAATATATTGTGAAAATCAGTGGACAGCACTGGAAGTAATCAATCCTTACCCTCACCCCACCCATCTCAGGGACACACAACAAGTTAGGCTTATCCCAGAAAGCAAGGATCAAAGGCATCTCTATAAATAAAGATATGCTGCTGGATGCTGCAGAAACCACCTTGGCCTGCTCATCCAACTATGAGATTTTCCTGACCCCTTTAGATTGACGTTCATTGCCTCAAGGTAATATCAACCTCCTCATTTGGAATATTGCACACTGCCTCATTTAAAGAATATATAACTTCATTTGACATCATATTGCTTCAAGAAACGTGGGCCACGGAAACAATGTTGCTTGATGGATTCACCAAATGTGAACTTTATGCTCATGTCAGTGGGAAGAGGGGCAGACCAAGTGGGGGCTTGGTCACTCTCATCTCCACAAAATTTCGAGCCACAGTCACCAAATTAGATCCCTGTGAATCATGTGCTCAGGCCCTAATTGTCAAATTCAGCCTCTGCAATTTCCTGTTTATAAATGTTTATATTCCCCCTGGTCACGACAAATTGAGGGCACAAGAGCATTGGTCTAATCTCAAAGAATATGCAGCCAATCTACTACTGATATTTCCTAACACTTCTGTAATTGTAGCAGGTGACTTCAATGACAGAACTGGTCCCTCTGATGCTGTACTGTACTCAAAATTTAATCTAGCCCCTGTACCGCGTGAGACAGCAGTTCCCCTCCTCCCTAGACAGGCTAAAGATACAATATAAAACTGGCAAGGGTTCCATTTAGCTCAACTAACTAACAGATCAGATCTCCATATCCTGAATGGTGCAGTTACGGGAGATATCCCTGGTGAGTTTACATACTAGTCAGGACAGGGCCAGCACAATTGATCTGGTTGCAATCATTTACCAATTGCTCTGTCTCTAAAAACTAGGAACCACATAGTTTATCTAGCTGAGAATTTCTGTGCTGAACTGACAACAGATTCTGCCTACAAAAGAGTCAAATGGCCTGGGAAGGTAATTAAACACATCACAGAATTCCTCAGCTCACATAAAGCCTCCCAGTTATGCACTAAGATGATCACGGAGAAGTCACATGACTTGGTCTTTCAACTCTACACAAAATCAATATGTGGATAGTATGAGGTAGCAATGAAAACCCCCTCTCATTGTGACTGCCCAAAAGCAAGGCATATCTCAAAACCCTGATTCGATCACAAGTGCATTACAGCCAAGAACCAAGTAATATCTCTGTTCAGCCATTATAGCTGGAGCAGTATCAGAACTTTCCCCCCAGAATTACAAGCCCAAAAGAGACGATAACAAAATGGTAATTAAATTAAAAAACAGAGACACCCAAAGGGCACTCTAGCATCAATGTGGCCAGAGCCAAAGATTCCTCTGTCTTCTGGCATATTGTTTGTACTGCTATCTTGTTTGCATTGATTTAAATTGGGTTTCAGATTATGTTTTTAACAATTATTGTGTTTTGTCTGCTGTGACTGCCCTGAGCCCATTCTGTCAGGTAGGGTGGAATATAAATCTAGTAAAATGAATAAAATAAATATTGTCTCAGGAGGTTTTCAGGCAGACGCTCCCAAGTTATTCTGCACAGTCCCTGCCAACACTTGGGAGACATATTCTCACACACTTTACACTGCAGAGCTGAACATTGAGGTCTGGTATGATGTCAACATTGGAAACCTCCCTACCTGCCCCCCAGTCACAAGGCTAGTTGGTCTACTTAAGACAGGGAAAGCTCCAGGGCATGACATGATACCACCAGAGTTAAGATGAACATTGATTGGTGGGCACCATCGACTGACCAGATAGCACAGAATCCTAGTGACTGGGGCTAGGCCATCATCATACCAATACATAAAAAATAAACAAATCTAATTCATCCAGTTACTGCCCAATTAGTTTGCTTAGCATAGTGAACAAGCTATATGTTGGAAACTCTGGGATTGGCTAGACAGAGAAAACATCATCACCGAAAAACAAGGGGGCTTTAGACCTAGCCACTACACTTTAGACCAATGCCTAGTTCTGCACCCCTTGGCAATGAAATATAGTCCCAGACCCTTGTAGCCTTTGTTGACTACAAAATGACCTTTGACAGCATTGCCAGAGACAGATTATGGGCCAAACTAGAGGCCTCATCAATTGATCGCAGACTACTTGTCCTTATTCATATGCTGCATGAGAATAACTTCCTGGCAGTAAGAACCAATCAGCAAGGTCACCTCTTATGCAGGATTTCTGTCAAAAAGGGAGTGAATCAAGGTTGTATCTTCGTCCCCCTTCTATTTAATTTCTATATTAATTTAATGGTCCAAGCACTGACCAAACCAGAATTCCATCCACCAAGGTTGGCAAACAGATTCACGCCTGCCTTTTATATGCAGATCATATGGCCATCTTGTCCCACTTTGGGCTCTTACAGTATACTGCAAGGAGGAACAATTAATAATAAATTTTCAAAAGACTTAAATCCTAGTTTTCTCTAGAAGACATATAAAACACAAATGGCAGATTGATGGGCATGAGATAGAACAGGTGAAGGTCTTTAAACATCTTGGTATAGTGTTTCAATCCACAGGCTCGGGGAAAGCCCAGTTGACTCAGACCACTGAGAGTGCCCAAAGAGTGGCATCAGCTACCCTGAGATTTTTCTTTTTGAAGGGGGGCTCATACATTCCTTATGCCATCAAAGTTTTTCAAGCCAAAGTACTATCCAGACTTTTGTATGGCTCACAAATTTGTTTATATAAAGACATCTGCCCCTAGAAGTCATACTGTCGAGATTCTTAAGGAGTATATTTGGTGTCCCTCGCTGTGCACCTGTCATGACCCCCAGGGGGTTGCCACCTCCAGCTGCCACTACTCTGGACTTTGGGTCCCTTGAGAAGGCCCAGAGTACCCTCCCAAGCCCATCAAAATGCCCCCTTTTAAACTGAGAACATAGGCAGAGAACCCTTAAACAAATGGTTTATTAACACAGTACTGGGGCAAGGAAAACAGCCAAGGTGCTTTAAAATATATAACAGTGTTTAAAGGCAAAATAATCAAATCTAACGTGACTATCTAGTTCACTTAATTGGTTACTACTTCAAGGCCCACAGCCCTCTTATACCAGGCCTTCTGCCAGGATCTTTCTCCTCAGACCAGACTGTCCCCTCTGTAAGACAAGACCGCAGAAGAGCAAAAGAACACAGTCCCCTCTGTGAGAGGAAAGAACATCATTTTCCACAGCCCACAAAGTAAGTAACAATTACCTCAAAGAATTCCTGGACACTGATTGGCTACAACTGTCGCTAGACATTATGGGGATTGTAGGCTATGTCTGCTTTCCACTGCCGTGCAGATCTCTCCTGGGACCAGGCCGCACTAGGTCCCGTCTCCCAGTCCTACACAGATCATGACAGCACTGAATGCAATACTTAGAATAGCGTTGGGGCAAGTATCACTAGCGGCACACAGCTGGTATCTGGCAATATGTCTTTGGCTTAACTAAACTTTAATTCATCTGTATTAGCCTCCTTAATCCTTCTAGATACAAAGCACTTAGGTTGGGTGGTTGCTGTCAAGAACAAACTACAACTGTATGGCTTTTTGCCCTCAGCAATCTGCCACCTTGGGCCCTCAGGAGGCAAAGAAATAATAAAACAATGAATTTGGGATACATCCCTCCAAACTGATAGAGCTTGGGCATGCCTCTATCCAGTGGTGGGGAACTACACCCAAAACTCTGTGCCAGCAAACTACCTTTATACAATAGAATTCCCCAAATACATTTACTTTGGCCCAATTTAATCTTTTGCCCTCAGTGCTTCTAGAAGGGAGATACCTTTGCCCCTGCCAATCCAGCACAGTTGAAACGGCTGAGCATGTGTTACTATATTGTAAACTCTACAAGAACTCCATACACCTCACCCCTATTCTATCTAAGTTCCCAGGCAGATCGGACACATTTAATACATCCCTCCTCCTTGCAGACTATTCAAATCAGACCTCCACTGAAGTGGGTAAGTTATGTGCTAAGATTTTATTTATAAGAAAGTGGATAACGCAATCCACCAGGTTTAAAAAATAATAATAAACTTTTCTTTTAATGTTTACTTATATGTTGAGTGTGATAGACACAGACTCTGTCATTATAATGTTGTTTGATCTCTGGATCATAAATAAAGAATGTATGTATGTAGGCTTTCCAGTCAAGATTAAGTTCTGAATGTCTATCATTGGCTGAAACGAATATCTGGATGGGGGTGAGTTTCAGTTGCTTATTTCACAAGGTTCAAACTGCCTGTTTAAACATAGTGGTTTAGAAGATAAGTCAGTGTGGTGCCCTAAAGACTCAGACTAGGATCTGGAAGAGCTAGGTTAAAATCCCATACTACCATAAAGCTCACTGGGTGACCTCGGGCCAATTGCAATCTCTCACCTTGACCCACTTCAAAGGGCTGTCATAAGGGTAAAATAAGAAAGGGAGAACCATCCACATCACCATGGGTTCTGTGGAGAAAGGGCAGGATATAAATATATCAGATGTGTTTTTGTTTTCTTCCCTGAAAAGCAAATTATGGCTAATTTTCACCAAATTCAAGCCATTGTAGAAAAGTACAGGGGATAAATTTTGTCTGGCTCTCTGATCTTCCATGAATATGTGCAGAGGAATTTAAATGACTTTTAAAATATCAATGCCCATAATCTGACTGGCATAGCCTGGCATAGCCTAGCATACCCCTACAATAGAAAGGTACCCAGATGGTTCTGTCACCCTTGCCAGGCTTTAGTTTGTACTCCAATGGCAGCAGCAAAAGTCACCGCTCACATTACAGAAGCTAAAACCAATTTATAGTGTGCATCAACCTGGAAGGGCTGCCAAATGCTGCTAATGTCAAAATGTCTGCATATACTTTCAGACATAAAACCTTTCTTCATCTTCCTGAAAAGGAAGTAGCGTGGAGAGGGTGAAGAAGAGACAGCAGGGGGAGAATGGGGGAGAAAAGATAAATTTCATAGGTTGCATAAATTATTAACATTTGTTTGAACTAAGACACGTGAAAAGTTTTGTTAGATGAACTACAAATACATTGAACTATATTAACCACAGAGTTTCCCCTCCCCTGAAAGTCTGAAAAAGAATAAAGAATTCTAGTCCTGTTGAGTACGACAGGATTCTTTCAGTGAATATCCTACTGTATGCCATGACTCAAGAGTGTTGGGAACAGCAGCCGCTCATCTGTAGACTCCTCAACTGCTAAACGTGGCCAATAACTTGCTCATGGTTTTGCAGCAGACATTCTTGCTTTTCGGCCGCTAAGATCCATATGGACTACTTTCGCTCTCTAAAGATCAAGTGCCAGCATGATTAAGATCTGAAAGTGTGCAATTCAACACCAGCAGAGGCACGGTACTACAATTTGAACTTTGAGTTTAAATGAATCCTCAATACTGCAAATTTACTTCATTAACTTAGACCTGCTGTGTTTAAGAACTTTTAATAAATATTTTAATTCACACCCACTTCAGTAATGAGGAACTTCTAGCATTCATATGATTAGAGAAGTCGTTAAAACATTTAAAGCCCATGGCAAAGACCTTAATAAAAAGCACATATTTTTAAAAGCTACTAAAGGAGTAGTAGAGTTTTTCACAATATGTGCAAGAGTTCAAAAATTAAGTACAATTGTCATTGAAACGTTACTTAGATAATGATGCTTCTAGTTGAGAGAATAAGGAAACTTTCAGGGGGCAGATGTTGTCTGTCATGGTCCATTCCCAGAGACTCCCAGGCAAGAACAACTCTAGTTCCCCTGCATGAATAGAATGATCAACTCCATTCTATAATGGCTTGTCCTAGAATCAAGAGTGTCTTGGGATCAAGATAATCAGTGGCACAGATCACTTCCTATGTGCACCTCTCCCCTGATTCGCTGCTGTTGCCTCTGGGATATATCCCAGTAGAATAGCATATACTTTCAACATTCAAAGTCAGGCAACTGATCCATTAAACTCAGTATTGTCTTTTCTAACTGTCAGTGGCTTTCAAGCTGTGAATGGTATTTTCCAACAACTTTTACCTCAAAATGCCAATGACTGAACCCAGCAACATATACATACTCTACCTCTTATCAGTCATAAATCTGCATTCTCAATTATCATTCTCAGAGATCTCCAGTAAAAATGACCCTCTGCTATGAGTGATGGGTAAGGTTTCTTTGCCTGAGGCTTTGGATAACTGCTGCCAGCGATCTAGTTTATTACTGATCTGACAACATCAGATGTCCAGTGAGCAGCCACAGCTCAATCATAAATGTAGAAGATCCTAGATTTAATCTTTGGCATTTCAAGTTTGAGTATCTCAGGTACTAGGTTTCACTGCCTAAAATCTTTGAGAATTTAATTTTCCTGCTAATCATAGCAATATCCACTCAGGTGCCAAGGCCCATCATAGCAGGACATGGAAAAAGGGAATCACTGCCAGGAAATACATTGTATAGTGTGCATCATCTTCTATGTCCATGACTTCCACTGCCATCAATGACCCTTTACCATGAAGCATACATGGAATGACGTCTGTTTATAATCTATAGTAGAACACAGGGGTCATTTCGTAGAAAAAGAGCTAGGGGGACTCATTAGCATAACTCATTAGCATATGCCACACCCCCTGACATCACCGGAAGTGTGTCCTCCCCACAGCCGGCGGCGACCTCCAGCGGGCACCAGCAGGGAGCTCCAGGCCCCACCCTCCCGCACCTCACCCGGGGGGATGGCGTCCCCCCACGTCCCCCCCCAAATGACCCCTGGTAGAACACAATAGAGTTATTAAATAAGCACCCAGTTGTTGAATTTTCTCTCTATGTGAATATTTTTCTCTAGTTGTTCTCCAACAGGTGGTTCATACTACAAAAATATTCATTGATGCACCTGCAGATAATTTGAAATTGTAGACAAAACCTGTCCATTTAATAAAAAGTACTGCAATAATTTAATAAACATGAAGAAGGCAAATATTAAATGAGCAATGCCTCTAACATTAGGCAACAACCAATAAAGAGTCTTTCCCAGTACCTGCTACTTGAGATGCTCTAACTCAAAATGCCAATGACTAAACTCAGGAACTTTTGCATAGATTTTCAGACTCCATGAACAGTTTCAGATATCTCCAGTGCTTCCTTCATTCCAACATGGAATCTGTGTTCCTACTCTTCTCTGCAGGCAATAATCTTATTATTTATGAAAAAGGGACGGCAACAAGCGTTCGTATTTCTATCATGGGTCAAGCACTGAAGATGGGGGATGGGTGGGTAAACTTTACAGATGCCTGAAAAACCAGGCTGCAAGACCATTACTATGATATGGTCAGTTAATGTCATTTTAGAAATTTCCTTTCATAATTATATGTATGGGATAGGACTGCAGACCACAGGTATGTGTTTCAAACTTGTGCTGAGCCCAAAGAAATGGTGCTTGGGCCTGATTATCACTAGATTTGGCTTGATTAGCACTAGACTTGATAGACTAGGAATCATACAAGTAGCAAATGTAGATATTCTAAATTGATAACTCAAAAATATTGAAATGATATACAGCTCTTGGTTACCATGTGCTGAAAAAAGCTTCCCTACCTATATTTAGATTGCTTTTAGGGAAGTGCAAGGAAAACATTGTTAGTAATTTTCTAGAAAGCATAAGGAACATTAGGACTTTAAAAGAAATACGGATGCACTGTCTACATGTTTTAGATTTTTTTAAACCAGTACTAGGATGAAGTGGGAGAAAGGACAGTTGTAGTGTAGTGGTTAAGTGCGTGGACTCTAATCTGGGAGAACCAGGTTTGATTCCCCACTCCTCCACTTGCACCTGGCTGGATGACCTTTGGCAAGCCGTAGTTCTGGCACAGCTGTTCTTGAAAAAGAGCAGTTTCTGTCAAGAGCTCTCTCAGCCC
Source organism: Gekko japonicus (assembly GCF_001447785.1). NCBI lineage: Eukaryota > Metazoa > Chordata > Lepidosauria > Squamata > Gekkonidae > Gekko > Gekko japonicus. Next base: position 2,010,478 of record NW_015176456.1, on the reverse strand, counting down.
CACCCACCTCACAGGGTGTCTGTTGTGGTGAGGGGAAGGGAAAGGAGTTTGTAAGCCGCTCTGAGACACCTTTGGGTAGTGAAGGGCGGGGTACAAATCCAATCTCTTCTTCTTCTACATTAATATGTGATGAAGAAAGGCCACACTTTTATGGCTAATGTACCAAGATATAAACAATACGGCAATAACAGTGAAATAAAAGACATAATACAGCATGGTAAACTGCTTAGGCTAATCATCAGAATGTAATCAACACTAGCGATGGACACATACTGGAGAAATGCAGTTCATATTGGTTCGTGGCCAAACCAAGAACCGAACCAGGAGGTTTGTTCACGAAAGAAACTGGCTTATGGCTCTGCAAACCCTGTTGAGAGCCAGTTTGTTGTATTGGTTAAGTGCACAGACTCTAATCTGGGAGAACCGGGTTTGATTCCCCACTCCTCCACTTGCAGCTGCTAGATGACCTTGGGCAAGTCATAGTTCTGTCACAGCTGTTCTGGAAAGAGCAGTTCTGGAAAGAGCTCTCTCAGCCCCACCTACCTCACAGGGTGTCTGTTGTGGGGAGGGGAAGGGAAAAGAGTTTGTAAGCAGCTCTGAGACGCTGAGTGAAGGGTGGGGTATAAATCCAATCTCCACCTCCTCCTCCTCCTCCTCCTCCTCCTGAAAGGTACCACAGTCTCTTTAAATGGAGTTTGAAGAAAGCCTGAAAAACAGCTGAGCAATGGGGAGTAGCTTGCTCCCTGCGCCACAGCTGTTTTGGGGGCTGTCTTCTGCAGTCCATTTAAAGTTTTCGGGCTGCCTTCATGGCCATCCCTAATCAACACATACTGAAAAATCACTCTCATTCACCCGGCTTTCCTTCTCAGTTGTATGAGCAAGACTTCCTTTTAACATTGGAAGCATCTGAAAGGTGTTTGTCACACATTTGAGGATCACAGGTAACCCTCCTCCTACCTCTTAAAAATCCTGAGTTGCTGCCCACTCCAAAGCAAGCTGTGGAAAGCTGTAACAATGAACAACTGTACCTAAAGCTGAATCCCCCAAAAACCTGCAGTCAGGCCTGTGTCTCTAAAGCCAACAGAAGAGGTATCAAAAATTCCTTCCTGGCCCTAATACCCAGTGACAGAGTTAGGTCAATAGTGGTGCAGTAACCTTTTACACGGTTGGCCAAAAATGTAGGAATGGAAGCCCAAAAACAAGGGACCATGCTGCTAGTTAATATTCCTATTCATTCTGCTGTATGGACCCAAAATGACAATTTTTCATTGGACCTGCACACATGAGTCTGCCCACCTATGCTGAATCAATTTGCGATGGCAGTAGGGATATGGCCCCTGCTGGCTTTGATACAGAAAGACAACCTGGCCAAAAGACTGAGCTATGGCACTGGACACAAGCAACAATGCACACATCTAAGGGACTGAAGAGACCAAGATTTGGATCCAGCGAAATGCAACAGGAAACACAGTGAACTCAGCACAGTTAGGCTTGTGCAAGGTCTCCACAAATTGCACTGCCTGCCAACAGAGTTCTGGATTTATTTCAAGGTGTAGGTACTAACCTTTAAGGCCCTGAGCGGCCAGGGACCAACATACTTGAGGGACTGCCTCTCCCCTTATGTATCTCAAAGAGCCCTGAGTTCAGCAGATCAACATCTGCTGGCAATCCCCAGTCCAAAGGACATTCAACTAGCCTCAACTAGGGCCAGGGCATATTCCACCGACCTGGTGGAATATGCTCCCATTTGAGATCAGGGCCCTGTAGGATCCATTCCACAGGGCCTGCAAGACAGAGCTATTCTGCCAGGCTTTTAGTTGAGGCAGTGGATGCTCAACAACTTTTTGTCCCTCCTGCTCATACTATTTACCTAAGCTGATGAATTTGTATAGCATGAGATCCTGGTCTCTGACCTGTATCTTTCAAACCAAAGCAGAGCCAGGATATATGAAATGATGTTTAAAGTTTTAATGTTGAATTTTGTTTCCGTTTTCTGTTGTGACCCACCCTGAGCTCGCTTGTAGGGAGGGCAGGATAGAAGTCCAATATATAAATAAATATAAATATAACATCTAGTGTTTTCTTGCCTATATATTATAGTGCCTAGAGACTGGTTGCAGAAGACCTTGCACAAGCAGCACTGCAACTGAGGACACAATAAGTCTGAGTTAGTGAAAAAAAATCAAGATCTTTTTCTTGCGTTTCTGTCGCATCTAGCATAAGTGGAAATTCTGTGTTGGATCCAATCTCATGTTTGCATTCTGATGCTGCATCATTTTGAGGCATGGTTAACTCCATAAGGAGCATTAGCCACATACAAATTAACTTTCTTTACATCAGCACTTCTACAGAAAAAACCCTCATTTATTTATTTATGTTATTTCTATGCCACTTGTTCAGAATCCTGCTTGTGATAGCTTACAATTAAAACAACAATATAAAACAAACAAGCCTTTTGGGCATAAACAGCAGAAAAATCATTCCAGTCTGGCTTTATAATCCAAACAGATACTTAAACCACATGGATTTTCTGTGTAAGCCAAAAGGCAAAAACTCCTCTTGCACTTTGCCTGTTGGTGGGTTGCTACAGCGGAGGCTTTAAAAGGAATGCCCAAGAGACAACAGAAGGAACTTCCAAGAAAAGGGGTGCCAGCGGAGCAGCAGGAGCCACCATGATGTCGCCCTGCCCTTCCCCCAAAAGGAGCTTGATGGCAGATGGCTAGCAGTGGCAACCCTATCCAAGACCATTATATATGCCAATTGGTTTCTTGATGGGAGGATGGAGACTGAAGCACACTACTACCAACCAGACTTAACTTTGTCAAAGTAAGAACTTTTACCTAGCTCTACAATGGACACATGTAAATATATCAAGACCTGAAGAAAAATACTTTGGAACCCCTGAATTAAGTAAAACATTGATCTAACCTTTACACTGTACAAAGTAATAGCTGGGGATTCAGTAAAAGTGTACGGATTTTAAACACTTTCAAAAACATGCTTCTAAATATCATATATAAATTATAAGGAAGCCTTACTTCCCCCCCCCAAATATTAAATGCCCTACAGCAAAATGAAGGCCTAACTTCATTCACAATCCCCCCAAAGCATAGTGAGGTCATTAGTCTATACTGAAGGAAGAACAGCGAAACAAAAAGTTAAAAATGCTCACCTTCACTTTTATTTCATAGGTCACTGTTATATCTTCTAATAAGATAATTAAAAACATGCAAGCAGCTGGTACTGCGGCTAAACAGATTAATGTAATAGTCTGTAGTCATATGTGCTGGCAAGAGGTTCACCTCTTTGGCGAGGAGAAGGTCAGCTGCCCTTGGGAAGGAGAGGAAGACAATATTTCTACTTTCTAGTGTATCTACATTGCAAATGCTAAGGACAGACTCCATGATTTGTTGGCCAAAAGCATTACACTCTCTAGTGTCAGCAACAAAATATATTATATCAGATTCTTCCCAAATTATCAACAGCTATGTATTCAAAGATCAAAGTAATCTCATACAAACAAATCTACAGCAATACTTTAGCAGGGATTCAGAAAATTTTGGTGGCAATGGTAAACCAAATAGAATATAAGATCACAAGCCAAGAATCTAGTCTCACAGCAACCTACTGAGAATTTTAAAATATCAGCAAGAACACTTCTAAATACCATATACATGTAACACAAGGCTGGCATTTGTGAAAGTTCATTAAAATGAATTACTTATAACTCAGGAACATTAAAAGGACAACATACACCAAACCAAGAGAGTTCATGCAATAGGATGACAACTGTACTGAATCACTGTGGGTACTGTTGCGCAGTTTTCCTAATGTTATGTTCTGCATACAGGTAACCCTATTGACCTAGCCAATCTGTCACAGGACGGGAAGTGGAGAGTGTTTAACAGGATGGCAGGGTAGTGGCTGAAGTATCGCAGGGGAGGGAGCAGTGAGAAAGGTGGAGAGAGGATAGGGAGCTCAGAATGACTAGAGGGTGCATGAAGAGAGGGGCTGAATGCTTTGTATGCACTGCTGAATGCACTATTTATCCTTCCAGAGATTTAGGAGGGCAACATTATCATCAGCACTGCAGGAACTATAAACAAAGGAGTCTCAAAGCAGGGTTCCCAACTTTGTTGACCCTGCAGGCATTTGGTGGATTTGGAAAAAGGGGAGTAGGCAGCACTACAAAATGGTTGCAGGGGGGAAATATTTTTATATCTGAGAAATCCAGCACGTAAGTATTTTTGATTGATTGTACATGGGTGTGTGTGGATATTTGTCTCTCCCATTCCCCCATGCGTATGACTGCTGACCTAGAGTCAAGGCGAACCAGCCAAAATGTATAGTAAAAAGTGAGAATATGAGTGTAAGAAGTGAATTGATACGTAACGTTGTCACAGAAGCAGGGGCCCCTAAAGTGGGAGGAATCAGCCAAAGAGCCCCTTCCCTAGGCGTCTGACCGCCCTGCAAATTTTTTCTGCTTCCTTCTCCCTCCTCCCAAACGCTGAGTGGTGGAGGCAGGTTGTCACCAACCTGGTGACCCCATCAGCAAACCCTTCAGGCACTAACTCAGTGGTGTAGTGGTTAAGTGCGTGGACTCTAATCTGGGAGAACCGGGTTTGATTCCCCATGCCTCCACTTGCAGCTGTTGGATGACTTTGGGCAAGCCATAGTTCTGGCACAGCTGTTCTTGAAAAAGAGCAGTTTCTGTCAGAGCTCTCTCAGCCCCACCTACCTCACAGGGTGTCTGTTGTGGGGAGGGGAAGGGAAAGGAGTTTGTAAGACGCTCTGAGGCTCCTCTGGGTAGTGAAGGGCGGGGTATAAATCTAATCTCTTCTTCTTCTTCTATTATGGCCCACGTGCCATTTAGAAGAAGAGTAAAATAGATAACAACAAATAAAAATGCCACCTGCTATTAAAAAACAACAACAACATCCCTACAGAAAAAAATGATGTGGCCAATTGTTGCCTGGTGTCTAACCTGCCCTTGCTTGACAAAGTGATTGAGAGAGCAGTAGCAGAACAACTTCAAGTCTTCTTGAATAACTCATCTGCTCTAGACCCTTTTCAATCTGGCTTCTGGCTTGGGCTATAGGACAGAGACGGCTCTGATGTGTTTAGTTGACAATGTCTTTCTGAGTGTAGACAAAGGCCATGCATCTTTGTTGCTCTTGCTGGATTTATCTGCAGCCTTTGATACAGTAGGACATACCATCTTGTTGAGGCACTAGGAGGCAGAAGTAGGTATCAGAGGATGTGCACTGAACTGGTTCAGATCCTTCCTCACGAATTAGACTCAAAGGGTTATGGTTAGGGACCAGTTGTCATCAGTGTGGAACGTATCCTGTGTCGTTCCAAATGGCACAATTCTACCTCCCATGCTTTTCAGCCTCTATGAAAAGACCTTAGCACAAATCATTTGTAGATTTGGGGTTGAATGTCATCAATATACAGATGATACCAAACTCTATATACCCTTATCCAAATCCTCTGGTGATGTCATAGAGGTCCTGAATCACTGCCTGGCTGCTGTGGTAAATTGGCTAAGAGTGGACAAATTGAAACTAAATCCTGAAAAGACAGAGTAATGCTGGCTGGGAAGTAAGAGATGCTGAAGGGCATGCTCCCCACTACTGGAGTTCAGCTGGCCTTTGCTGACTCAGATAATAGTGGAAAATAGTAGACTTTTAAAGCTGGAAGGACACAATCTCCTTCTGGGATGGCACGCTTTTGTGTGGTACAGAAAAGCGAATAGTCATAGATATTTTAAACAACACTGGTTTAGAGTTGCCCTACTGAAAGTCTGGAGGCAAATTAGGAATGACTTCTACATAAAGACCCCAAGATGGGTGGCACCTCTAGAAGCTTTCACAAAACCAAGTGTACATTAAGAAGACAATATTATAAGATACCAAGAACTATTAGATACATGGCTGGAGCTAAAAAGAATACAAAGAAACAATTGGTGGGAAAGAGTTCAAATCGAATCAAGATATGGCAAAGACAAAGTACTAGTTTTCTATTCAAACTATTTGGAAATAGATAAAATTTTATTTGGCTCGGACCAGACGAAACAGTCAAGAGAGTCATGATAAAATGGGCATAAAATCTAGGTCATTACATAAAATTAGCACAGTGTTCGCAAATCTTGAAAAGGAACTTAAAATTTACAAGAGCAAAAACATATAAAGAAAACATCTACAAAATGTTCCAAAGATGGTACCTCACCCTGGATATCGTGTCTAAAATGGACCCAAAATGTCCCAATACTTGTTGGAAATGCCAAACTAAAATAGGGTTTTTCTTTCATATGTGGTGGCAATGCAAAAAGGTGAAAAAGCTTTGGGTGGGGGTGCACAAAATAATCCAAAAAACCTTAAAAATTCCTATACCCTTTATTCCAGAAATATTTCTGTTAAGCATAATGCCAGAGAAATGTGAAAAGAATTATTTATATTTTATATTGCATGTGGTAACTGCTGCCAGAACATTATATGCTAAGTTTTGGAAGACGACAGAATTGCCATCTAAGAAAGATATTGTTAACAAAATACTTCAAGTAGCAGAAATTGATAAACTTTCATTACATTTAAAGGACCGAGCAGAAGAAATCTATGAAAATACCTGGGGCAAGTTTTATAGTTGGATTGGAAACTATGATAACTTGAAAATATCGACTAATTAAAACCCGAGAAAAGATATGATTAAAATCTCTGTATCCTGCATAAAAGATAAGATTACTTAATGAACAGTATTGACAAGGCAAAATTCTTGGACAAGATGTGAAACGAATACCCCATGGGTTTTTTTATGTTTACTTTTTGTATGTCTATCTGTATATACTTAATAAAGAAATATTATAAAAAATAAACTACTGTAATGTACATTGGTCTCCCCTCAAAATCAGTTCAAAAACTCCAGTTGGTACAGAATGCCATGGCTCAGCTATTATTGGGAGCTAAATGGAGCACACACATTACTCCCATCCTGCGGGCACTTCACTGGCTGCACATCAGATACTGGGCTCAGTTCAAGGTATTTGCTATCACATACAAAGCCCTTCAAGGTCTTGGACCATTGTATCTGTGAGACCGCCTTCCCTCTTATGGTCTGCCACAATAGCCTAAGTCATCAGAGCAGGGTCTTCTGCAGTTGCCAACCTGCAGATAGGAAAAAATCAACAACCACCTTACATGTGCCTTCTCTACTGCAGCCCCCACCTTATAAAATGGCCTGGCTGAGGAGGCCAGGAAGGCTCCCACTCTCCTGGCTTTCCGCAAACTATGGAAAACTGAATTATTCAAGAAGGCTTTTCTACGTGGGCAATAGAGTCAAACTGTACTAAATATTTCACAAAGTTACCTGGAGAAATTATTATGTTCTGTGGTCTATACTACAGTGCATAGCTTGCTGAAACTAGGATTCTACTATGTAATTCTTCCATCATTCAGTGTTCTGTTAATACTTATGTTTTGTTTCAGTTCTGTTTTCAGACTACTGGTTGAGTCTATAACCCTAATTCCTATTCACTAAATGTCCCATTCTGTCGATTGTATTGACTCATTGTTTAATCCACCTTGAGTCCCAGTGAGAAAGGCGGATGATAACTAACATTTTTTTTAAAAAAAAAAAATGCTCTGTGTAACTTAACAGCACAAATTGTTTGCTTTTGACTTCCTGTTGAAAGAACAGAGGAGAACATTTCATAATTAAGTAAGTGCCACTGGCAGTTCAAGAAATGAATTAATGTAACCTGTAACATATAAGTGCCTGATCTGTCCAGGTGTGGACAAGAGCTGAGTGAGTGAGAGAATGATGAAAACATGAGCATGGGCTCAAGACCCAGGGACAGGAGAAGATCCAGGACAACAGGAATAAGGAGACAGCTAATCAGAAGGTCTCCAGATTATCTTTACCCTGGTGACTGAAAAAAGCTGTCATCAGCTCCCTACCAGGGGAAAAGGGAAGTCCTGGAGGTCATGAATAAAGGTGCACATCAGCATGTCAGAACATCTGTGAGTCGAGGTCACCCTATTAGGCCACAAGGCTGTGAAGCAAGACCACCCCTCTGAGCCAATGGGTGCCAAGTTGATCTTACATGACAAGATCTCCTGATGGGCCAGCAAATACAGGGAGAAAGAAAAATGGCCTATAAAATCTAAAGACTCTTGAGGTAGGGCAGAGACACCCCCCCCTTTCCCCCCCTGATTGATCAGCACCAAAAGGCCTGTCTAGCCATCTGGGGAAGCCTTAGAGTGTATGAGAGTGGGACTATAGGTGACTGTGTGAATGTAGTGTATGTCTGTTGCTAGGGCATACTCTAAATCAATAAACCTGCAGCACTGTTTTGGAAGCACACTGGTGTCCGGTTTCTTCCCTAGTGCCTGCAGCTTGAAGCATATCCCAGGTACAGTTTTATCATGTCTCCCATCTCCCAGCCCTCACTAAATTAATTTCTAACACAAACTTTTTGTTTGTTTCTTTGTTTTTAACCAGGTGAGAGCTGGGTTTTGCATGTGTGTTACTCAGATCCAGGAGAGAGGGACATCTGGATTTGTGTTTACTTTGTTTTATGTTTTCTAAGACTCAGGTGAGAGGTGGGTCTACATATTGTGTGGTTGTGTCTTTACTCTTTGTTCCTTTGCCTGCTGGTTGGAGTGATGTACTTGGGGGGACAGAATGGGGTGAGAGAGTCATAGGGTGTGGGGTAGGTGGAGATATGGTGGTGGGAGAAAAGCAGGCCAGGTAATGGGGAAGGGATAGTAGACATCTGCTTGCTGTTACCCCTTCTGACTGTTCCTACAGCCAAAGCGATCCTGATAACCATATCAAGAACCTGCCAAGCTATATAATTCTTTTGCTAAATCTCAGCTCCATGACAACCATGGGCCTGTCTCAGGTAGTAACTGGTCCTAAACACTGTGCAGGTCACACTCTTGATCTGGACAGGAGGAATGTGACCTGAAGGTGCAGGAACTAATGATGCTTCCATCATGGGCATATCATGACCTGTTTGGGTTTATACCACCAGGGATACCAACTCTCTGCAGGGATGGGGCAATCTATTAAGATGATCAGCCCCTGGAGCTAGATTGATCTGAAAGGCTTTCTGATGGCTCTAGGGAACTTTCATGTTGATATGGCTGGTATTCCTCTCAATGCCCATGCTGATCCCTGGAAAGAGGAAATAACCAAGGCAGTTGACATAATTGCTCCAAGGAGCTCTCTCTCAAGTGTTAGAGCCCAGGTAGCCCCTTAGTTTACTGAGGGGCTGTGGCGACGTAAAGACAAGGGGACAGCTAGAGTGACAATGGAACACTTGAGACGGATCCAATAAGTGTCGGACTCACAGCGAACAATGAAATACACTCTTGCAGGAAGGTTTTATTTTATTGAAGCCATGAAGTACTTAGAACAACTTTTCTGTTCGCAATAACACAAAGGGCTTGAGACTGGGATAATAAAGCAAGTTCAAAATAACATGGGCCAATAGATATGGTTCCCGCGCCCGCCTTAAGGCTCATCTCGCGCTCAAACCTTGAGAAAGCAACGGCTGTAGCTAATTAAACAATACTTCTGTTCTCACACTATTGCTCATTATAGACTAAGCAAAAAGCCTCCAAAAGCGCACCACCTGTAGCTTTGGCTGATAAGATTCTTTCAAAGCAACTCTAGCGTACATGGAAAGGAATGCAGTTAACTATGAGCGCTGGGGGGTGAGGAGGGACATGCGCACCAGAGTGTAAGACAGTTAAGGGAAGGCAATACTGGGGGGGGGGTAACACACATCTCATATACACAGAAAAGGCATATTGGCAGCTTGCTGACATAAGTCATGGAGAAAAGCTAATTTTAAAGCATATTCCACGGAAGTGATGGTGGCAAAGAAAAAACAGGTTCCTTACCTGTAACTGACGATCTTCAAGTGGTCATCTGTGCATTCACACCCTGGGAATATAGTGCGCCTGCCCCGACCCCGATCAGTATTGTAGAAACCTAAAGGGATTTTTGCTCCCACTCCTCCGTCATGTGCCAAGCTCAGAGCACATGACTAGGAGGGGGAACGACTATCCCGCCAGTTCCTTCTGACCGCTGCCCTCAGTCACAAAGCAAAAGGAAAGGACCGAAAGCAGAGGGGAAGGAGGGCGGGTGGTGTGAATGCACAGATGAGCACTCGAAGATCATCAGTTACAGGTAAGCAACCTGTTTATCTTCTTTGTGGTCTCTGTGCATCACACCCTGGAAGACTAGAAAGAAGAAGAGGAGAAGAGATTGGATTTATACCCCGCCCTTCACTTGGAGTCTCAGAGCGGCTTACAAACTCCTTTCCCTTCCCCTCCCCACAACAGACACCCTGTGAGGTGGGTGGGGCTGAGAGAACTCTGACACAAACTGCTCTTTTTCAAGGACAGCTGTGCCAGAGCTTGTGGCTGACCCAAGGTCACATCAGCAGGTGCAAGTGGAGCAGTGGGGAATCAAACCCGGTTCTCCCAGATTAGAGTCAGCACACTTAACCACTACACCAAACTGGCTCTCCAATAACCAATAACCACCTACTTGGAGGAGGGTGCTGAAGGTTCTAGACATGCACCACCTGCAACACAGCCCGTCCCACCATCATACACTGATGAAGATGAATGTCTAGGGCATAGTGCTTCACAAATGTGTGAGGAGTAGCCCAGGTCGGCACATTGCAGATGTCACCAAGTGACGCACCTCGCAGGAAGGCCGTGGATGTCGCAATTGCCTGGGTGTAATGTGCTCGTAGCAGACCCGGGAGCGGCTTATTAGCGAGAAGATAGCCAAGTTTGATTGTCTCCATGATCCATTTGGAGAGACACTGAGAGGATAACTTCTTCCCCTGTGAAGGTAATGCATGAGAAACGAACAGAGCTGGGGTCTTTCTGAAAGGCTGCATTCTGTCCAGGTAGAAGAGCAGCGCCCTCTTGACATCTAGGGAGTGAAGACGACATTCTTCATTACTCTGCGGTGTTGGGAAGAACACAGGGAGAACAATGTATTCTCAGAGATGGAATTCCGAAACTACCATAACAGAAAGGAGACATCTGGGGCCAAGGTAACACCATCATTATGAAATGTCAGGTACGGAGAGTCACACCTGAGCGCTGACAATTCACTCACCCTCCTGGCCGAGGTAATCGCTACCAGGAAGGCAGTCTTTCAGGAGAGAAGTCGTAGGTTACAGGTAGCCATAGGCTCAAAAGGTCTGTCCATCAACTTGGTAAGTACCTGGAGAAGATCCCAAGCTGGCAAAGGGCCCTGGGATGGAGGAAACAGGTGCCTGAGCCCTTTAAGAAACTGCTTGGTCCTCGGATGTGAGAAGACGGAATGACCATCCAACTCAGCGTGATTAGCTGAGATGGCTGCCAAGTACACCCGCAATGACGAAAAACTGAGGCCTAAATCCAAACGTGATAACAAAAAACCAAACACTGTAACTAGATCAGTGGGGGGAGGAGGTAACCCCAACAGATGTAGGTACGACAGGAAGGTCTTCCACTTTCTAGCGTAGGAGGCTCTATTCGAAGGCTTATGACAATTAGAGAGCACATATTCTATTTGGTCTATTCGTCGTGATGCAGCACCTGCGTGTCCTGTGCCAGGAGATCCGGTGTCGGTGGAAGATGGAGGAAAGAGCCCTTGGAGATGTGCAGGAGAGTGGGGAACCAGTGCTGTATGGGCCACCATGGGGTTATGAGGATGCAACGTGGTCTTGCCCATAATACTTTGGCTACCACCTTGGTGAGTAGGGGAAAAGGCGGGAAAAGGAACAGGTATCTGTGAGTCCATGGATAAAGGAGACCGTCCCCGAGAGAGCGGATCTCCTCCTGCTCTGGAACAAAACAGATGACGCTTCTTGTTCTTGCACGTTGCGAATGCATCGACATCTGGATGACCCCATTTCTGGAAAATCGGGAATAGATATGACCAATTAATCTCCCACTCGTGCCATGATGCACCTCCTCTGCTCAGGAAGTCCACCTGCACATTGAGGGTTCCTGGTAAATGGGCTGCCACTAGAAACATGGCCCATGACTGGCACTCATTCCAAATTTCTGTGGCCAGGTGACAGACCCTGACAATTGAGATAACAGAGTGCCGTGGTGTTGTCGGTGAGAACTGCAAATACCTGGTGGGTCACTAGGTGGCGGAAGGATCTTAGCGCATACTGAATGGCTAATAACTCCAGAAAGTTGATGTGGTGGTGAGTTACTCAAGGGTCCCACTACGCCCCCACACACAGGCCTTGAAGATGCACTCCCAAGCCCCAGAGAGATGCGTCCATGGTCAGGGTTACTACCAGTTCCGGAAAGTGAAATGGAGCTCCCTCTAGGAGATTCTACCTGTCTTCCCACCAAAGGAGAGAGGTTAGGACGTGTCCCAGAAGAGTGAAGTGTAGGAACTGAGGTTGGTACTGGGGGTGGAATTTGTGAATGAACCAAAGTAGGAGTGGTCTCATTCGAAGTCTGGCAAAGACCAGGACCGACGTAGTTGCAGCCATGAGCCCTAACAAGCGTTGTATCTGCCTCACTGAAGCCATCCTTTGTCTTCTGAGGAGGCCAATGAGGGTGACGATGTCCTCTGCCCTTTTGGGGGCAAGCTCTGCAGAGTGTCGAGTCTAGGATTGCGCTGATGAAGGGGTGAGCATCGACTTTTTTAGATTTACCCGCAACCCCAGGGTTGATAGGGTGTTGAGGGCCAAGGCAATGTGTTTGAGCAAGGTTGTCTCGGTCTCCACAATCAACAACCGATCGTCGATGTACGGGAAAATTTGTATGCCCTGCAGCCGAAGGTGAGCCACAATGACCACCATTACCTTGGTGAAAACGCAAGGCACAGTAGAAAGCCCGAAGGGGAGGGCTTTGTACTGAAAGTGGTCGTTGCTGGTCGCAAAACGGAGGAACATCCTGTGGGACGGATGGACACATGGAAATAAGCGTCCTGCAAGTCCAAGGTTACCATCCAGACTCCCTTCTCTAAAAGGGGAAGGATAGACTGTAGAGTTGCCATGCAAATGTTTTTGTAAACAATGTATTGGTTCAGGTTTCTGAGATCCATGATAGGACGGAGGCCTCTGTCTTTCTTTGGTATGGTAAAGTAACAAGAATAAAAACCTAGGCATTGTTGTGGTACTGGAACCGGTTATATAGCATCCTTGTAAAGGAGGTTTTTTATCTCGTCCAGAAGCGGAGGTGATGATCGAGTATGAAGTGTAAGCTGTTGGGGACTTGCATGAACTCTATAAGGTATCCCTCCTGGATCACTGAGAGGACCCACTGATCTGACGTTATCCGATGCCAGGCCGACAGGTAAGGGGAAAGGTGGGTGGGACAACGGGCTAATGGATTGGAGTCAAAGGCTCTGTTTGGAGTTTTTCTGAGGCTTAGCCCTAGGCTGTGATGCTGTGAATTTGGTCTTATTCCCATAGGGACGGGAAGAAGTGCCAGGCGACCTCTGTCACTATGGTTCGGGAGAGGATTTAAACGAAGGCTTGTGAGACCACAATTTATTCCAGGACTTTCCTCTGGATTGCTTGGAAGTTGTTGTGAGCAAGACGTTTTAAGACTTTTGTCGAGGTCCTGGAGGACGGAATCAGTTGTAGAGCTGAAGAGTCTATCACCCTCAAAGGAAAGATATTCAATGATTGGTGTCCTGCTGCAAGGCTGTGACAAGTAGCCAGGCATGGCGAGGTAAAGCAACAGCAGAAGTGAGGGTCTTAGATGCCACGTCTAAACTGTGTTTGGCCACATTAAGCTGGTGTTTAGCCACTAGCATACTTTCCTTTTGTATATGTCTAGCTTGGCAGTTGTAGTCCTCAGGGAGGGCCACAAGGAATTCTGACATTTGCTCCCAAAGAGCATACTGGTATCTGCCCATACAGGCCATGTAATTAGAGGCTTTGGTGCCCAGTGCTCCAGCAGAATAAAATTTCCTGCCAAAAGAGTCCAGCTTCCTGCCTTCTTTGTCATATGGGGTGGAATGGCTGTGTTTCCCCTTTGACGAGGAAGTGACAATCACCGAATTAGGCTTAGGATGAATTAATAAAAATTCTGCTCCCATTTCCTGTACTTTATACATATGGTCCATCCTCCTATTGGAGATGGGAACAGAGGCGGTGTGTGCCATTTGTAAAAGGACAAACGTCATGGGTAGGGCGATTGCAGTCGATGTGTCCATCTGGATGATGTCGAAGACGGAGTCGGTAACGACGGGTAGAGGTTGGATAGTTGGAAGTGCCAGCGTGTTGGCCATTCGTTTAACAAAGTCCCCATAAGACTTAACGTCTTCCGACGGAGATATAAGAAGATCGTCCTCCACCTATTGGGGAGGGAACTGTTCAAGCTGAACGAGAACATCCTCATCACCAGAATGGGAGCCCTCAGAAGAGCTAGAGTGCTCTGAAGGATCAGAGAACGGTGCCAGGCGAATTGGTGTCGATTGTATCGGTTCCGACTGGTCCTTGGGCTGCGTCGGTATTAATGTTGTAGGTTTGCAAGGCTTGTTCATTGGTACCGAGAGTTGCGGTTTCGCGAACTCCGGTGTCAGAGGAACTTCTTGATATTGAGACAGCCTGGATGAAGTCGGCTGTCGATCCCAATCCATGGGTGGCCGCGGGGGAAACCAGGACAAGCCCCCAGGGAATGGGTACGCCCCATACAAGTATTGCCACTGCCATTGGTCCCAAGAAGAAGGTTGGAGCTGTCCGGGTGATCGATCCCGATCATCAGAGTCCTGCTGGGGCAGGTGAGCCCTATCCACTCCCTGGTCCGAGTGTAGACTATGAAGACTTGGAGAGTGGGAGATTTGCATCAGGTCCATATCATGCACAGAGTCCATGAGCTGGATGGGACATAGGGAGGGTGAAGAGGGTGTACCCTGTAGCTCCCCACGGACTGAGGAGTCAAGTGAAGTGGCTGCATCTGCCTTCACCCCTGCCATCCGGCGTTGGGGAGTCAGAGACTTGGCAGAAGAGCCCTTCTTATGCTTGACAGGCCGATCGTCCTTGCCCACCCGGGTTTTCTTCGCGGGTGTATGGGCTGAGGACTGTGAAACCAGGATCGGGCGTTTCAGCACTGAGCGACTGGCATTAGGTGGGCTTGGCATGGGAGACCATTCCGGCATTGACCCCGACACTGGAGTCGACGTAGAGGCGTGTCCCGATGTCTTCTGTGATGACGCTATAGGTGAAAGAGCCCGTTCGAGTAGTGCCACACGAAGTCTTGCCGCCTGATGCTTCCTCGTTTGTTGGGAGAATTTGGCACAGTGGGCACAGGAATCAACTCGGTGCGCTTCCCCAAGGCACAATAAACAAAGGGAGTGTCTGTTGGGGTGTGTGTGTGATCTTACTGCCGCACTTCCAGCACCGCCGAAAGAAACCCCACTGTTTGGCCGTAAGCCGGAAAAAAGGGGGGTAGAAAAAAAGTCTGCCGAAGCAGACAGCAAAGACAGAAATTCCTAACTAACTAACTAAACTATGACTAAAACTAGCAAACTACAAATTTTTAGAAAGGGAGAGAAGAAGGCCGAAGCCAAGTCCTTTTTTACAGACCGAGGCGTAGAAGATCCTACCAGCGCAGCAGTCAGAAGAGAACTGGCAGGACAGTCGTGCCCCTCCCCTAGTCATATGCTCTGAGCCTGGCACATGACGGGGGAGCGGGTGCGAAAATTCCTTTAGCTTTCTACAATACTGATTGGCGCAGGCGCACTATATTCCCAGGGTGTGATGCACAGAGACCACGAAGAAGATCCACACTTTCCCACCACCATTGTGTCTGCCCCATGTAAGCTAGTGAAGCTGTTCTGGGTGGTCAAAGGCCTGCTGAGATCTGGCCTTCAGGAGGCGGTGGACTGTTTGGTGGCCCACTGTGACCATTTTGCTCAGCACTTTGCAGATAAAATCTCCTGCTTCAGTTCTAGCTTGGACTCTTTGTTAGGGTCAGATGGTGCCAGGGTTCTTAATGCTTCCTTAAGAGAGGGGGCAGACACCCAGCCTTGAAAAAGGCTATGGTGTATCCACTTTTAAACAAGCCTATTGTTGATCCAGGAGAGCTCAATAAATAAATATTGATGGACATGGAGAGACAGACAGATCTCGGTAGATGTCCTAATTTTAGAGCCCCAGATTCTGTCAAATATCACTTGCAACCCATGTCCTATTTATCACAGCTTGATACTCATAAGTTTAGGAAAACCTTCACATTAGCCAGATGTGAGGCTTTCCCCTCCGCGATGCTTGAGGGCAGATTCAAAAGGATCCCCACTGAATATAGACTTTGTCGATGCGGCTCAGGAGAGACAGAAACTATTGAGCACATGATGCTCAGATGTAACTGGTATAACAAGATCCGTGACAAATATATTACTCCTCTTATAACAGATATGGTGGGACAATCAGGTGCTGAGCAATGTAACCGACTGTTAATTGATGGGAACCGGACAATTACCGAAATTGTGGCAAAATTTTGGGTAGCATGCTACTGCATCCGAAATACACAATCAAATGTATAATAATAGTTGCCTAATAGTCTCTGTTTTATGTTCTTCTTTTACTTTATTAAGCTCAACTGTATTTTTATAGAATTTTGTTTTACTGTCCTAAATTCAGTTATATGAATGTTATATTTAAGCATGTGTGTTCTATGGCTTGTTGCCGTAATAAATGACTGACTGACTGAACTTAATTGTTCCATTATTGAGCAATGTGACTGAACAGGTGGTGACTAGACAACTCCAAACTTTCCTAGATAAGATAAATAGTTTAGGTCCCTTCTAATCTGGGTTTAGGTTTGGTTTTGGGACTGAAACAGCCTTGGTTGCCCTCGTGAATGACTTGTGTTGGAAGATGGACAGAGGGAGTGAGACTCTGTTGATTCTCCTGGACCTTTCAGTGGCTTTCAGTACCCTTCTGGACCACCCATCTGGGCTGGGATTTGGAGGCACCATTCTGCAGTGATTCCTGTCCTACCTGGAAGGTGGATTTCAGAAGGTGATGCTAGGGTATCACAAGGTTCTATCCTGTCCCCTATCATCTTTAACTTTTATTAGAAATGTTGGGATACTTTCCTGGAGATCAGCAAATGGTTGCCTTACATATTACTGCTGCCAGGATGGTTTTTGCCAGACAATGGAAACAAACAAACAAAAAATCCCTAAGCTACAAGACTGGTTGTTGAAAATAAAGAGGATCTACACTTTAGTGAAATTAACCACTTATCAGGAAAATAGAGATATACATAGAGTAGATCTTTTATGTTCAAGAGCAATACAAAGAATGGAACTGGCAATTGTGTAACTGGAAATAGTATTAAAATTGTCAGTTGCTGTTGAAGGGTTTTCAATGCCCATGAGAGGCAGGACATAACGGAGTTTAGACTGGCAATGTATCTTATGTAATTTCATGTTTATGTATATATCTGTTATTTATTTTTTTAAATAACATTTTACAAAAAAATAGAAATGTTAGTATACTAAAAACAAGAGTAACTGTTGTATTACCAAATCAAATGTGTAACTTTATGCACAAATAAAATCAATGAGATTTAAAGCTATATATGCACAATTAAAATCAATGAGATTTAAAGCTATATAACCACACCAAATAGTAGCCATTGTTCCTTCCCACTTTCCCTTATATATAGTTTATCTGAAAAAAGTCTCAATATATTTTCCAAGATGTCTTTGATAACATTGTAATGGATCACTGACCAAATATATTTTGATTAAAAAATTATAATGCTTTTAGTTTATTTTGCATAACTATCTCATCTACCTTTTGCAACCAAACTTCTAACCTGGAGCAGGAAAATTTACCACTAGCCTCATTATGTTTGGAGTTACTTGTTACTGAGCATAAAATATTCATTTCACACCTTAAATGCGCTAATAGTACTTAATAGCAATGTCAGGTGTGCCAACTATTAAAAGCAAAAGATCTCCCCCCCTTAATTTACTGTATGACCTAGCTACATCATTTTCACTTTCTTTCTAATTGTAACAATAAATTAAAGTTGTGCCACTGCACTAAAAGAAGGACTTGATTTTTAAATAATGGCTTAATGTTATTTTAGTACAGTTGTTCTCTACCACTTATTTTAAAAGGGCAATTACTATCAAATGATCTTGTAACTACGATACTCTTAGGGCTGTAACACCTGACTTTATGACAGCAGAAAACACAATGTCAAGTCTGTATTTACTGATTCCTTCAATAGTAAAGGCCAATTTTGGATGAGTGGCAAATGAAGTTCAGGGTAGGAGTGAAAGATGATGCACACTGCAACGATAAGTCCTAACTTAAAATCTCTCTCTCATGGATCATAAGAACATAAGAAATGCCAATGTTGGATCAGGCCAAAGGCCCATCCACTCCAACACACTGTGTCACACAGTGGCCAGAAATACCAGGTGCCATCAGGAGGTCCACCAGTGGGGCCAGGACATTAGAAGCCCTCCCACTGTTGACCCCCCCCCAAGCACCAAGAAGACAGAGCATCACTTGCCCCAGAGCCCCTATCTATACCTTGTAGATCGCTGCCTTGACATGGCAAGGGGGCTTGTGTGATTTTATGAGGCTGAGGGCTATGCTGTGGAGGGCCACCCAGGATGGAAAGGCCACAGTGGAGAACTCAGACAAAATGTGATCCACTGGAGAAGGAAATGGCAACCCACTTTAGTATCTTTGCCAAGAAAACCCATGGACAGTAAAAAAAAAAAAAGGCTAAAAGATATGACACCGGAAGATGAGCCCCTCAGGTCGGAAGGTGTCCAATATGCTACCGGGGAAGACCAGAGGGCAATGAAAAGTAACCTCAGAAAGAATGAAGTGGCTGTGCCAAAGCCGAAAGGATGCTCAACTGTTTATTTATTTATTTATTTATTTATTTAGTTGATTTTTATCCCGCCCTCCCGCCGAAGCGGATGTGTCTAATGGTGAAAAGAAAGTCCGATGCTGCAAAGCACAATACTGCATAGGAACCTGGAATGTAAGATCTATGGTAAGTTGGATGTGGTCAAAAATGAGATGACAAGACTGAACATCAACATCTTGGGCAGGGGTCATTTCGTAGAAAAAGAGGTGCAGGAGCTCATTTGCATAATTTATTTGCATATGCCACACCCCCTGGCATCACCGGAAGTGTGTCAGAAGGCAACACCCACCGCTCAGGCTCCACCCCCAAAGTCTCCAGGTATTTCCCAACTCACATTCAAACCTGGGTCTCCCAAATCCTTGTCTAGAACACTAACCACTACACAACACTTCATGGGGCAACGGCTGCTGAGCAGTAGCAAGTAGCTGGGCCTGCATGAGTTATGCAAGTTGCATGGTGTCAAGTTGTCCAGTGGCTGCTGTCAGGCCTGACATGCTCTCTTCCCCCTACATTTTACTGACAGAAACAAATGCCTGAAGGCTGGAAATACTGCTGTGGTTGACAAACAATGGCCACTGAGAGAATTCCTTTCATATAGCTACGGGTGCTGCTTCTATTATGGGTGAGGGTTGACCCGGATTGCCTTTCTCTCCACCCCCCTTTCACTTCGCCCGCTTGGGGGTGAGGTGAAGGGAAAGGAGGAGGGGAGGAGTTTACTTCTTACTTCCTGCTCGAAGTGACCCCTGGCCAGATCTTTTAATTGGAAATGTTGGTGACTGAACCTGGGACCTTCTGCATGCCACACAGATGCTCTGCCATGGAGCCATGGCCCTTCAGCTGAAACAAATCATACAAATACCTGACAACACTGACTTGCCAGTGGCCAGTGTTATATCAATGCTTTAAAAAAAACACACCAGGAAAATGTACTTCTTTTTCCATACATCAGAGTGCACTCACAAGTGACTGTGATATCACTTGTACCATAAAAATATTCAGACATGGTGAGCTTATTAAGCATTACACCCACTCTAAAAGAACATTCATTTGTCATCTAGTTTTCTTTTTATTTGACATGGGTAAACCATGCTTGCAGATTATGAACCAAAACCGTGAAATGAGTTACACACATAAAATTATTTAAAAGGTGTTCAAAAGTTGGAACTATTGGAAGGGGAAGGACTTGCCTGGGGCACCACTGGATCTAGGGCTGATCCTGCATACATTATACAGCTGGGATGAATCTCAATTAGCGTTACAGAGTGCTTGGGGATAAAATCTGTAGGAGTCGCCTTGTGTCCTCAGAACAAGATGCTGCAGGGACTGATGGGAAAATAAAATGACAGAAAAACCAAATGGCAGGCAGTTTGATGGTTTAGGGTATTTAAACCCTGTCTTGAGTCATTAAAGTGTTTGCAGATTTTGTTTGGTAAATGTGGCTACCTGCTCTGCCTATCAGATGAAAGAAGTGAGTTGTGCTCTGTGCATACTGCCAAGGATCCTTGCCCAGGCCAAAATTACTCAGCTCATAGCACCACACGCCTGTGACTAGTAAGCACAGGGACCTTGCAGGATATCACTTACCATCTGCAGATCTTTCTTTATCTATACATAGCTGGATGTGGTCCATGGGGTCACGAACAGTCGGACTCAACTGTGTGACTGAACAACAAGCTGTGGCTTTTTGGTTCGTTTGTTTGTTATAGTTGGAAGGGACCTTGCAGGTCATCTAGTCCAACCCCTGCACTCTGCAGAAGCATAGCCGAAAGATAGCCCTACAACATACCTGAAAGATGGTTGTCCAGCCTCCGCTTGAAAACATCCAGCGAAGGAGCATCCACCATATCCCAAGGCAGTCTGTTCCACTGCTCAATCACTTTTACAGTTAGGAAGTTTCTCCTGATATTTAGCCAGTATTGACTCCCTTGTAATTTCCACCCATTAGATCTAGTCTTGCAATCCGGAGCAAGAGAGAATAGATCTACTCCATCTTCTACATCACAGCCCTTCAAATATTTGAAGACTGCAATCATGTCCCCTCTAAGCCTTCTCTTTCCCAGGCTAAACATACCCAACTCTTTCAGCCTTTCCTCATAAGACTTGGATTCCAACCCTCTCACAATCTTGGTTGCCCTCTTCTGGACACGCTTGAGCTTGTCAATATCCTTTCTAAAATGTGGTGCCCAAAACTGGACACAGTACTCCAGGTGAGGCCTGACCATAGCAGAATAGATTGGGACTACCACCTCCCATGATCTGGACACAATGCTTCTGTTAATGCATCCTAAGATTGCATTAGCTTTCTTTGCAGTCACATCGCACTGCAGGCTCATGTTTAGCTTGTGATCAATCAGAATACCTAGATCCCTTTCACATGAGCTGCTGTCAAGCCAAGTCCCTCCCATTCTATATCTGTGCCTTTGATTTTTTTATACCTAAGTGTAGGACTTTGCACTTATCTCTATTGAAAGTCATTTTATTTGTCTCAGCCCACTGTTCCAGCCTATCTAGATCATTTTGAATCCTGACTCTATTCTTCAGAATTAGCAATCCCGTCCAGCTTCATGTCATCTGCAAATTTGATAAGCATCCCCTCTATGTCTTCCTCCAGGTCATTGATAAAAACATTGAACAACACCGGGCCCAGGACCGAGCCCTGCGGCACTCCACTCGAGACTTCCCTCCACGTAGATGCAGAGCCATTTACGAGCACTCATTGGGTACGCTTTTTCAACCAACCATGAATCCATCCAACGGTTGCACCATGCAGCCCAGATTTAACCAGCTTATCCTCAAGGATATCATGAGAAACTTTGTTGAATGCTTTACTGAAATCTAGATACACTATGTCCACAGCATTGCCAAAGTCAACCATTTTAGTAACTCTGTCAAAAAAGGAGATAAGGTTGGTCTGACATGACTTATTCTTGATAAACTCATGCTGGCTACTACCAATTAAATCATTCCATTCAAGGTGCTCACAGACAGAGCATTTAATAATCTGCTCTAGAATTTTTCCAGTTATTGATGTCAAACTGACAGGCCTCTAATTTCCTGGGTCCGTCTTTTTCCCCTTCTTGAAGATCGGGACAACATTCACTCTTCTCCAGTCTTCCAGCACAACACCAGTACCCCAGGAAATCTCAAAGATTAGAGCCAGAGGCTCTGAAATAACATCTTCAATTTCTTTTAGCACCCTGGGATGCAAGCCATCCGGCCCTGGAGATTTGAAATTATTTAAGGCAGCTAGATGCTCTCTAACCAACTCCTTACTTACTCTGGACTGGCAGTTCCTCCTTCCTTCATATGTCCTGCATTCTTCAGTTTGTATACAGCTTGCCTTATGGTTAATGACCGATGCAAAGTGAGAGTTAAGTAATTCTGCTTTGTCTTCATCCCTTGATCGTCTTCCCCTAGCAATGACCTTACCCCATCCCTGTTCTTCTTTTTGGTCTGAACATAGGCATAGAGACCTTTCTTGTTATTTTTAGCATCCCTAGCAAGCCTCAGCTCCATCTGCGCTTTAGCTTTTCTGACACCATCCCTACAGATTCAAGCCTGCTTCTTGTACTCACCCTCAATAATTTGTCCCTCCTTCCATTTCCTGTACATTTCCCTTTTTAGTTTCAGCTCTTCAGAGAGTTCCTTGTTCAGCCACCTCGGCTTCATTACCCGTCTCCCACCTTTCTTTCTCACTGGGACAGTTTGCGATTGTACCTTAAGCACTTCATTTTTCAGCATTTCCCATCTTCCGGTGCAGATTTCCCCCTCAGCATTTTCAGCCATGGGATCCTACCTAATATTTCTCTGAGTTTTTTGAAATCAGCATTCCTGAAGTCCAGGATATGAGTCCTGCTATGTCCTAGTTTCACATCCTTCTCTATGTCAAATTCCAAGCAGACATGGTCACTATTCCCCAAGGATCCCACAACATTCATTTCATCAACCAGTTCTTCCCTGTTAGTTAGGATTAAATCCAGGATAGCAGATCCTCTGGTTCCCACCTCCACCTTCAGAGAGATGAAGTTGTCCGCAAGACTATTCAAGAATTTGCGGGATGCCCCATGTCTAGCATAGTTAGATTTCCAGCAAACATCTGGATAGTTGAAATTCTCCCATAATCACTACATCCTGTCTCAGGATAATCACTACATCTTTCCACAGAATATGACTATCACAGATTTCAAAGAGTTTTGGCAAACTTCACAGTAACAATCAGGGCTTTTTTTTTTTTTTTTTTTTTTTGCTTTTTTTTTTTAAAAAAGAGGTGCCGGAACTCTCAAGAGGGAAATGAAGTTTCAGTCTGTATGCTGAGAACTCATGAACTTTTAAACATTTTAAAAATAATGTTGTTGAAGAGGTTCCAAAACTCCATTCTGACATTCCCCCCCCCAAAAAAAGTACCAAATGACAAGGCATTATCAATTATCATTTTCTTTTGCCCTTGCTTGTCCTATCCCCTGATTGCATACTTTTCCATATATCTCACAACATTTTTGTTTAGCAAGAATGTACAAGTATATGGTAATTGCATATTATCAGACTACAAAGGGAGAAGTTAGTCTTGTTTTTAGCTGTCTTCCAGTATAAACAGTCTCAAAAATATACTCAAGCAATGCTCAATTAAGTCTATTCAGTTCTTTATTTCCTGACCTGGTTTAACTATTCGACAATAAATTTAGATGGACTATTATTCACTGTTTAAATCAGATATTGATAGCCTTGGTTTTATATCATTATGAGTTGGGATCTTTGCCATTAAGGCCTCTCATAAGTTCAGGCAAAACTCTTCCTTCATAAAGAGGTCACTATGATTTCATAACAAATGAGGGATCTTCAGGATCTGTTTCTGTGGTTTCAAAACATGAGCTGTTGTAAAATCACTTTCCATTCATTTCTCACAAAAATTTCACCAAACAATAAATACAAAATTAAATTGTACAATACATATTTTTTAAAATCATCATATTCCTATTCTAACAATGTAAAATTGAGAAAAGCAATTCAGCCACAGAACTCAAGAAATACTCACCTGTAGGAAAGAAAAGTTCCATCAGAATCTGAAATGTGATGAATACTTCCATTTTCATTTGACACATCTAGGAAGACAAACAAGACCACATATTAGTTGGGATTAGTAAGAAATTGGGATGTAAAATATTAGACTTTTACACTATGTCATGGAAGGCCACTGGGTCTGGAAGCATATTTTACGGCAAAGTTCAGTTTACTCAGTGTGAAAAACCTACTGAAGGGAAAGGGAAAAAACTGCATCTAGCAATATAGACACTTGTATAACCAACCATATACTTTAACTGCATTGTTTGGGCACTAGGCACTGTAAAACTTTATGCACAGAAGTAACCTTCTAGTGTTCTTTTAGTTCTTTGGATTCGGCCCAACTGGAAAGATGAGCCTTACTTGATGTTCTTGATTATAATATCTTATTATGATAAACAAAGTTGATGCAAGTAGAAGAATTCTAAATCTGAATTGTGGAAAGTTCAGTGCTTCTAGGAGCAAGTTTAAACATGCATGTCCATCATTTGAAGAATGCAGAATTATGGCAATTTGCATGTATAAACAAGCTACAGACAACACATCACACAGAGGACTTTTATTTCACTGCCTATCTTCTCAGGCACAAATCTTTTCAGTGGAGTCAGTTGATACAGCTGCTTTTGGGTCACCAAGATCTGTATACATGAGTTGGCCACAGGTCACTTAGATCATAAAGGCAAGGCTGTTTATTGTTGGCGGAGTTTAAACATGTAGAGGAACAGGGCACCAACAGTTTAAAGAAAATAACTTGGTTTGTTAAAGAAGAAATAAACTTTGATAGAACGGAGGAAAGGGAGAAAGGCTTAACTAACTGACTGACTGCTGTGAGAGACAAGAATGAAGGGGGAGGGCTCAGTTGGAGCAGGAAGTCTCCAAACAGCCAATCAGGAGACAGGAAGGACATAATCTGAAATTGTGGGAAGTCCCTAATCTAGCTATGAAAAATAGCAGTCCTTCAACTCTCCCCTATAGGTTATGCTTCTGATCTTCTTCATGTAGGTACACTATAGAGCTTGTATATTCCAACATTTATTGGGGTATTTTTTGTGCTACTCAAACAAAAGCCACAAGTTTGAAATGTTAGATGTCCCTATCTATTTTCCTTTCATCTTGAACTGTAAAGAACAGTACAATACTGAATCCCACCGCCACCTAATAAGAAAGCAAATGGCAATTTTTTGCCAGGAATACAATGGCCAGTATGGGGAATGGGGAAATCTGATCCAGAAACAGAATTTGGTAGCATGATATTCTCTGTTAAATACCTGAGACAGGCTTATTACATACAAAGGATACAGGGTATTGTCCCGTTAACTAGTGATTAGATTGGCTCTCCTATTTAATAGTCACCTATGTTCTGGTTGGCCAACTCAGAAGCTAAGTAGGCCTGGGTAGGAAACTGCTGCTCTATAGTTAACACAATAAAAAGAATCTCCTTTTCCCTATGCAATCTTGGCCATCTGAAACAGGACTGTGCACATATATATAATGACAGTGGATATATTTACTTTGGAATGATTTTGCCAACTGCAGTGGCAGTTGCTTGGAGGTGCTACAATCAGAGAGATTACCATAGAGTAAACGTGATATACTCAGTACATTTCTCCACACAGTCCTGTGTTTAGGGATGGGACTGTATAAAGAAAGGAACAATATACATTTATCTAGCTAGGCACCAATGAATATATAATGTAGACATATTCTTCTTAAACCTACACAGCGGTACAGAGTTGTTCAGACTGAAAAACAGATTTTGCATAGAAGGATAAACATTTTCTGTCTCAATAGTCTGTTTTCCACAAACCAAAAATTAAAAGACATATTACTGCTAAGGAACTAGAATGGTATTAAATTATATTTTCATGGTTGATGCTTGATAGCAATCATATATGAAGATATATTATTTTAAAAGTGCATAATTTGTGATTTTAGGAAAGGAAATACAGAAGTTGCTTACATTATGAAGTTGCGACAGCATGGTTTTTAAATACCACATACTTCTATTTTCGCATATTTAAAGCTTAATAATTTAATGATTTATTCAGTTTTAATTTATACCTTCAAAACACTCCGAGATGCCACTGGAGATCATAACAGTGGTCCGGGTTAAGTCAAATAATAATTAGAGCTTTCACTTTAAAGATGAGATTATTTTTAATTATTGAGTGAAGTACTTGAGGTACCATACTTATATAATTACACTACTCATTAAATGGTTATTGAAAGCTGAAATGTAATTTTAATGACAGCTACCTATTTTTCTTTGCACACTTTGAAGATGACAGATCAGTCAAGAATACTGGTTTGCTCAAAATTTCTTGCAGCTGCACTGGAGCTTTCAGGTGTAGAACAATTAGGCTGTGCTTATTTTAAAACTTTTAAAAATGTTCTCTCAATTAAGCGGTATTTTTATACAAAGTGCAGGAATAGCAAGGAAAATAAATCGGTACCCAAGATGGTGCAGCAAATTCTGTTCAGTGGGTACTTTCCCTCTGAGTAGTGACACAGAAGTCCAATGGGTTACTAAAATATACTGTTCTTGAATCCAAGCTCTTGAAACAAACTTGAGGAACATAAGGCAGGATAGAAATTTAGTTAACTACCCAGAGAAAGAGATAAGCCATATTATTAGAAAAAATTGATTATTCTTTTACTCCAGAAATCAGCAATAATTATAGGAACAGAGACAGATTTTAGTCTAAATAATTTTTCACACACAATTATTGAAAATATATATTGATTCTACATATACAAAATGTAAATATACAATAACACTACACAAATTCCAATATGTAAAATTTAATTCTTTACATTATACTAAGATTATACTAACAGCCAAACAGGAAACTAATGTTGTAGTTAAGAAACCCTTGACAAACAGAGTTTTGAATGTAAAAAAAAGCTTATTGAAGATTCTTAATTCCTCTGTTTATTGAATGCTCTTCTGAATTTAACATTTCTCCATTGTGTCAAAGGCAAGAATATAATACAAATTAAGCTTTTCTTTCTCACTGTGAAATCCAAACAGAGAAGTCAATTTATTTCATTAACAATATTAAAAATTTTCTGAGTTCGCTGTGTGGGGAAAAGGCATTAAGTTTAGAGGAGGGAGCAACTGCTTTGTTCTGCCAATCCCCTAGTTGAAATTAATTATAGCAAATGTTTATGAAAACATCTGTTCCATACAGTTATAAATTCTTAATTTTAGCATGGACGATTTCAAGTTCCTTCTATTTTGAAGCACTATAGTCTGACGATTGCCAGGCTTACAATTTGTACTTCAACACACCACAGATGAAATCTACAATGTTTTGAGTATCTCTGTAAAATGAACCCCACACAAAACAGAATTAATCTCTTTTAAAAAATATAAAACTACAGCAAACCAAAAGATCTTAAGTTGAAGGAAGCACTAATATAAGAATATGACTTCAAGATGAAAAATTCAAGAATAAAAAAAAAATCTGCTAATTAAGTCCATTTAAATTTTGGTAAATTATGCAAAATACAAAGCTGAAGGATCAGTGTTTAACATGCTTTGATAAATTTGATAGCTATCCACTACTTAAAGAGAAATACACCTGATATTGCCTAAATGTTACAACAGAGGGTGCTAGAGAGTTTAAGATTGATATGAGCCGGAGCCAGAAGCACTCTTTTTGGACTTTTTACATAACATCCTTGCAACTACAGTGTTAAATTCAATTTACACCAACTAAGCTTTTAAAATGATTAAATGGAGCAAGCTTGAAGCACTGTACAGAAACGGAATATAATGCCTTCAGCTAAAGAATTAAGTGCACTGCACTTCTGATATTTATAAAATAATTATTAGGCTACAAAAATTGAAGTACATTACACTCGAAGGGAGTTGTTGAAGTTTCCCAAAGTTAAAAAAGGAAAATATATTCAAGATTTATGATGTTAAAAAAATCCGTTATGTGATCACATAACAGAACAATCTAGAAACAGTCTTGCAAGTAAAGATTTTGATGCTGCTTAAACTTAAATATTTTTATTTGGTTTGCTAATAAGAAAAATATATAGCACTGCAGCTAATAATTGGGACCCTCTAGGTCATCAGCTTATGAGATGATGCAAAGGTTGACATTTTTCATGAAATAAACATACACGGTAATCAAAGGCTAAGTATTAAGATTTAAGGCAATTTTTCAATAGGCCCTCTCAGCAATACATCTTAATATTAAATATAATTAGTCTTAGGGGAAGAAAGCACTGAAATTAGATATTGTGAAGTGCCAAGGCCACAATCAAGGGAATTCTATGTACTGAATGCAGCAAATTTTGGAGGAAAAAGGGGGGGTCAGATGCTAATTTCTCCATTTCAGATTTCCTCAGCCTATTATGAGCTACATCTGAAGACTCCCCAAGTCTGGCCCTGGCTAATAATGGGAATGATTCTAGACTTCCTGCTACTGCAATTGCTTTTCTCTTCCCCACTCTAACACATGGTAGGGGTCACATGGACAGGGCTGCTGCTTCTATTACACTCAAGAAAGCTGTCACCACAGTTCTTAGGGCATTAAAACTTCTGCACAATATTGTCTTTGCAGTCCTTACTATGTTTCCCAGGATCCTGGCATCCAAGATGTCACTGTGGGACCATTCTTAAGCCGTATGGAGATATTTGTCCTCAACACCAGCCCTCTTCATCACAAGGTGCCCCACTACTACACTTATGGCCAAGATAATTTTTGGTAAAAGGCAAGTGAGCATGGGTAAAGGGTGTGTTCATGTACTGGAAGACCTTGGGTTCTTCTGTACTCCAATGAATGCCAATGGACTCAATGGATAGGCAGAAGAAATAACAAATTACAAATCCTATGTCCATCACCAGGAAATGATACTTCTTTACTCAGGAATATCATTTCCAGTAAAGACCTAGCTTTATCTACTGAGCACTTGCTTCTGATATTTTAAGGATAGGTAGCTGTCTTTCTCCTCAAAGGAATTATTTCCCCTGAGCTTTCTTAAAAATGTAAATGTGGAAGACTCAAGGATTTCTTGTATAATTTTCCAGGGAATGCTCAGAAAAACTGAATGGATTCCAAAGGGAACTGGAGTTTCCCCCCACCATGAAATGAAAAGAGTGCTCAGCCAAGAGAAGCAATGATATGACAGTCTTCAGCCAACAAAGAAGCTATTGCTCCATTCTGAAGAGTTTTCAGTGGGTACATGTTTGCATCTTCATATTCTGTTGCTTTCAGAATGGCTTTCAGAAACAATGCAAGCCTGTAGCTTGTTTTTGGAAACTGGCACACTTCACACAATAACATACAACAATCACAGCACACAAGAACTAAGAAAATAAAGGTAGAATATTACAACACAGTTATGGTGGTTGATGCTCTGGGGTATAATTACCTAGCTGCAACTGCGTGGCTCCAAACCTCAAGCGAAGGGGTAAGGATGGGGAGAAAATTGGAAAAGAATAGCGAATGGACTCAGACCAGCTCAGACCACGTGCCAAGAAGTTCTAGCTGTGCACTACTAGAACGTAAAGAGGGATGGGAAGGGTTTGAGATAGCAAGCTGGGCTTAAGAGGAAAAGCAGGTTTTACAGAGGATGTCGTTAGAGTGTGATGGGGGTAGAGAGTCAGAGACATAAGAGAGCGAACTGTGGGTACGTTTTTGATTATATCAAAGGGGTCTAGAGGAGGAGCTGGGTCCAGGGGACCTCCCCTATGACACAGTGTTCTGTCATAGCCAAAGGGTCTGTGATTGGATACTGTATTCCTCTGGGTGGGCCAAGGGGCTGGCGGGCAATTTGAGATCTAGTTGCTAACTCAATCAAGACACCTGGGCTAGGGGTATTAGTATGCAGATGGATGACTCATGTCCATGCGGCCGGGATGAATACTGGCTCTTTGTGAGTACATGCAGCTTCGTTGGTGCGAGGGGGAGGGGGGGCCCTGGAGGTAGGTGAGTATGTAGCTGGTTTGAAATGGAGTCTTGTGCTTTCTGTGACCATGTGCTTGGTCTGAAATGGCATCTGCTAGACACGGGAACCCCTTAGGAATAACAACCATTGCAGGAACACAGTCTTTGGTATGTATCCTCACCGGGCGCTCTCAGCATGTCGGCTTCAGGCACAGTTCGTTGTTGGCACACTTCATCAGGTACAGTATAACACAGTCCATAAAAACACCATAGCAGGCTTGCGGGCTTACAGCATTGGTAGGTAAGTGGCAGAAAGCTGAGCTACAAAAACTTTTCAAACTTGTTTAAAAATGTACCCAATTAGCATTTGAATTACAGTCTTCTCTCCACACTGGAAGGCAGGAGAAAACTTGGACAGAATACAGGTATGCACATTTCTAAAGGAAGTAATCCTTATAACAAAGAATTAAGTGTTATGTACAACTTAGGATACTTTTTAAAAGGTTTTTGATATCCTGAGGTGCAAGGTTTATTCTTACACTACAAGTAACATCAAAATTCAATATAAAAATGTTATGAATACTACATCTAATATTTGGTCAGATTTAAAATGAAACCAAACTTATACACACATGGAAAAAATTTAATTGTTAAACATATTTCAACTCCTAAGAACATAAGAGAAGCCAATGTTGGATCAGGCCAGTGGCCCATCCAGTCAAACACTCTGTCACACAGTGGCCAAAAATACCAGGTGCCATCAGGAGGGTCCAGCAGTGGGGCCAGGACACTAGAAGCCCTCCCAATGCTTCCCCGCCAAGCACCAAGAATACAGTGCATCACTTGCCCCAGACTGAGAGTTCCTATCTACACCTTGTGGTTGATAGCCACTGATGGACCTCTGCTCCATATGGTTATCTAATTCCCTCTTGAAGCCGTCCATGCTTGTAGCTGCCACCACTTACTGCAGCAGTGAATTCCATGTGTTAATCACTCTTTGGGTGAAGAAGTACTTCCTTTTATTTGTTCTAACCTGACTGTGCAGAAATTTCATTGAGTGCCCATGAGTTCTTGTATTGTGAGAAAGGGAGAAAAGTACTTCTTTCTCAACGTGCTCTATCCCATGCATAATCTTATAAACCTCGATCATGTCACCTCTCAGCCGTTGTTTCTCCAAGCTAAAAAGCCCCAAGCACTTTAACCTTTCTTCACAGGGAACGTGCTCCAACCCTTTTATCATTCTAGTTGCCCTTTTCTGCACTTTTCCCAGTGCTATAATATCCTTTTTGAAGCGCGGTGACCAGAACTGTACACAGTACTCCAAATGAGGTCACACCATCGATTTATACAAGGGAATTATGATACCGGCTGATTTGTTTTCAGTACTCTTCTAATAATCCCGAGCATAGCGTTGGCCTTTTTCATTGCAGTCACACACTGTCTCGGCATTTTCATTGAGTTATCTACTACGACTCCAAGTCGGTCAGTCTCTGCCAGTTCAGACCCCATCAACATGTATTTATAGTTAGGATTTTTGACCCCAATGTGCATCACTTTGCACTTGGCCACACTGAACCCCATTTGCCACGTTGATGCCCACTTGCCCATCCTCTTTAGAGTGCCTCACAATCCTCCCTGGTTCTCACCACCCAGAACAACTTGGTGTCATCTGCAAATTTAGCCACTTCACTGTTTACTCCCAACTCCAAATCATTAATGAACAAGTTAAAAAGCATCGGACCGAGTACTGAGCCCTGTGGTACTCCACTGCTTACCACCCTCCACTGAGAAAATTTCCCATTTATACTCACTCTCTGTTTCCTATTAATTAGCCAGTTTTTGATCCACAAGAGGACATGCCCTTTTATCCCATGACTATTGAGCTTACTTAGGAGCCTTTGATGAGTAACTTTATCAAAAGCTTTCTGGAAGTCAAGGTAAACAATATCTATTGGGTCCCCCTTGTCCACATGTTTGTTCACCCCCTCAAAGAACACTAACAGGTTAGTGAGACAAGATCTTTCCTTACAGAACCCATGCTGAGTCTTCCTCAATAGTTTTTGTTCATCAATGCGCCTACTAATTCTTTCCTTAATAACAGTTTCCACCAACTTACCCGGTATTGACATCAGACTGACTGGCCTGTAATTTCCCGGATCTCCTCTGGAACCCTTTTTAAAGATGGGAGTGACATTAGCTACCTCCCAGTCCTCTGGAATGGAGGCAGATTTTAATGAAAGATTACATATTTTTGTCAGGAGATCCACAAGTTCACATTTGAGTTCTTTCAGAACTCTCAGATGTATGTCATCTGGGCCTGGTGATTTATTAGTTTTTAAGTTGTCTATCAGTCGTAGGACCTCCTCTCTCATCACCTCAATCTAACTCAGGTCTTTCAACACTCCTCCCGAAATCAGCAGTTCTGGAGTAGGCAAGCACTTCTCATCTTCCACAGTGAAGGCAGAGGCAAAAAATGCATTCAGCTTCTCAGCCATTTCCCTATCATCCTTCAATACTCCTTTTACCCCTTGGTCATCCAAGGGCCCCACTGCCTTCCTGGCTGGTTTCCTGCTTCTAATGTATTTGAAGGAAGTTTTATTGTTGGTCTTTATGTTTTTTTGCTATATGCTCCTCATATTCCCTTTTTG
>NW_015176456.1:1963478-1977701 GCF_001447785.1 Gekko japonicus | reverse complement strand
CCATCTGTTCCATAGCAGTCATTGAGAGTGTCTAGAAACTCAATCTCTTTTTCCCGACTTGAACATATATTGACCCAATCAATGTGTGGGTAGTTAAAATCACTTCCAGGGCTCTTTTTGTAGCAGGTACTCATTTGCATATTAAGCGACACACCCCTAATGTAGCCAATCCTCCAAGAGCTTACAGTAGCTCCTGTAAGAAGAGCTCTGTAAGCTCTTGGAGGATTGGCTACATTAGGGGTGTGTGGCCTAATATGCAAAGGAGTTCCTGCTACAAAAAGAGCCCTGCGACACGGTTATTTCGTCTAGCCACTATCTTTAATTCATTCATCATTTTCTAATCCTCCTCTATCTTTTGATCTGGTGGGCAATAACAAACTCCCAGTGTTAAGCTTCCTTTTGGGCCCACTATTTCAACCCATAGCATTTCCAGAAGCGAATCCAATTCTCTTACCCTCTCAGTCTTACTGGACTGTATACCCTCTCTGAAATACAGAGCCACCCCACCTCCAACCCTTCCCTCCCATCCTTCCGATATAATTTATAACCAGGAATCACCGTATACCACTGATTTTCCTCATCCCACCAAGTTTCTGAAATACCCACAATGTCTATTTCCCCCCAACACCAAGCATCCCAACTCCCCAATTTTACCTCAGACACTTCTAGCATTTGTAGATAAACATCTATAGTTTCCCATGCATGTTAAGCCCACAACCTTCCTCTTGCTGCCTCGAGACCTTGTCAGGCAGTCCATATCGTTAGCCACAGTCTCAGTGGACTCCTCTTCAGAAGCTTTGTATTAAGTGACTAATGAAGCATTTCATTACATCAAAACATTATTAAAAGGTCATGCTTTTCTATATATCTATTATATTCACTTCCAATTAGTGATACCTAAAGAAAAAGGCACTTATCTTTTACATGATCAAGAAATACACAGTACCTCAATCCCAAACTCCCCCCACGCAACAATATAAGAACAGCCAAGAAAAAATACTCCATCCAATGTGCTGTACTGCTGAGGTTCAAGCTCAGCTTCATCATCACCCCTGTGCATATGTGTGCACACATACACACACACACAATACTATCTGGCAATCATAAAAGACTGGAAATACTCATTCCCACATTGCAGTTACTACAGACCCAGCTAAATTTTAGATATGATATTCCTAACATTTTTGCTGATTTGATTGAATTGATATCATCATAATAAATTGTGCATGATAGTGCTCTTGAAATAAAAATATTTTTTGAAATTTTGGACCTCAGACTTTTATGCCAACTCTATACCCTACCCTCTGAACAGTTTTTGCGCCAGATCTCTTAACCACTTTTTTCAGTGGGAGGTGGTGGTGGAGGCAGTTCCCAGTACTGAAAGGGCAGATGATCAAAGGGAAACTCAGAAGGATATGGGTGCACATGCCCCTCTGGATCACAGCCTAAATTTGCAGCAGCTGAAGCTAGATGAACTGCTAAGTGGGAAAGTTAAATTGACACATAGAAGTGTAGAATGACAGCTTGTTTGACAGGGGAAAAAATCTTAAACTAAAAAGCTTCTTTGACTCTGCATGGTTCAAACAGCAAATATACTACAAGGGCAAGCCTACACAAGTTTCTGTAAACATTCTGTGGGTATGACTGTGACATATTCAGTAAGGTCTAGAATTACCTACAGATTGATAATTTTCTGAGGATTATTTTACTTTGATCTGACATAGATAAATGAAAGCGTGCAGGAATATCTGAAAAAAATGCTGTTCTAAGTAGCTTCACATGCAATGTCTCTAGAAGACAACTACACCGCAAGTTAGCACTTAAGAAAGGCTGTTTCTGCACCTGTCATTTCCTCGGTTTTCTCTTTCTATATTGTGTTCTGCATTTCCTCCCGCTTTCGCTTCCCATGTGTGTCGGCTTTTGTTGTTGCTTCTGCATTTCTTTCCCCCATTCTGCTTTCAGTTCACTGAATCCCTGGCTCTTCCAGATAGTTTTTTGCCACAGACTTTTTTCTTGCTCCACTTTCAAGTTGAAGGTATTTCTGATGCAGACATTATTCCACAGATACAGCATCACTGGCCATTTTCTGCCCCATTCCTGCCCCTCTTTTTTGTCAACCCCACCGCCAACATTGTGGTTTGTTGTTCCTCCCACTCTGCACCTTCCACCTTCCACCCTACTTTGGCTCCAGTATTGCCAGGGTTTCCCATCTTTTTAATTTCTTCTTTTTAAACAAGCCCTTTTAGTCTAGTGAAATGATAAGTTGATTGCTAAACTTTGTTTGGTAGAGAAAGAAACCATTAGCAGGGGATGCTTTAACAGTTTGGCTGCAGTTAAAGGGGAGGTGGCAGATGGCTTCTTAGAGACATTTGAGAGCTTGGTAAAAAGTGATGCTTTTCTCCCCCCCCCCCCCGCTTGTTCATTCTCTTGCACTCCCCCTCCACAGCTTTCAGTGACTGCCTTTGCTGTACATGTAGCAATGTGATCTTTAAGGATTCTACCTTCTCATATTTTATGTGTCCTTGGGCAAAGTGCCTTCTCCTAAGGAGATGCCAGGAGAGTGGCTGCTGCCTGCAAGGCGCAGGATAGGGCTCTTCAACAGCTGGTGGTGGCTGCCCCTTGCCCCGGGCAGCTCCCGCTTTTCAGACATTGTGGAACTGCTCCCCCCCCAACCTGCTGCCTTCCCCCAAGCCCTCTCCATGCTTCTTCTTGAAGAAAGTGAAAGGGGGGAGCGCCTAACCTTAGAGACATCTGAGAGCTTGATAAAAAGTGATGCTTTTCTCCCTCCCTTGTTCATTCTCTTGTACTTCCCCTCCCCCACTTGTCCCCAACGTCCACTCAGACAGGACCCTACCAGCAGCAACTAAAGGGAGGGGGGATACAAAAGTGGAACCTAAAAAACCCCCTCTGCACAACCCAGCCAGCGAGCTCCCGGAAAGCTGTGCTGCCCTCTCCCACCACTCACTACTGCACAGCTGTGATAGGGAGATCATAAATTCTAAAAACTTTGGATACCACACACCCCACACGTCACAAGTGACATTCCAACTTGATTTGGGAAAGTGTGGTTTTTAAATTGTAGCTGCAAAATAAACACACCAGATGGTGTAAGACTGGTGCGGATGGCAGGAACAGAAATCAGAAGTCAAGTTTAAAGGGTTGACTGCTCCGATACTCTGCAGTAAGCTGTGAATGCAGAAAGGGCCAAAGATGTCTTTAATTTTTCAAGAGACACAGCTTCAGATTTTAAAAAAGAGAACCTTTCTAGCTCTCCACGTCACAAAAAAGGGAATTGGAAAGTGAATGGGCAGTTTCTTCAGAGGATTAGAGCTAGAGAGAGAAATCTGAAAACATCTTTCAACAGTCAGAAACCGGTAGTCTGACACCAGTGCTCACAGTGCTCACCAGACTCCCCCTCCCCCGGTCTAATCCAGATATTTGTGGAACTGAGGAAATACCTGCAAGTGGGCCACCCATTCACCTTCTCCCTCCATGAAGCTCCACCTCACAAACACTTTGACCTGTCTTGTCACTGTGTTTTGTCCAGCAGGTGAGTTGCAGTCCACCAGGGCAAGAAATGCTTCCACATAGCTTGGCAGGTGGGCCCTGGGTTCACCCCCCCCCAACCTTTTCTGCCTGTCAGCAGTGTTGCAGGCAGCACATATTGAACTGCTGGTGGTATTGGGTTGGTAGCACTGCCACCTGTTCAAAAGGTTTTAGAGTTTGCAGGTTTTAGAAACCTTTCTAAAGGTTTGCAGGTTTTAGAAACCCAAGCAGGACCAATTGTTTGGCTGATTTGCATTTAAAAAAACCCCAAACTGTGCCATGGCCCCATTTCCTTATTGATACCAAGTTACTAGGGCAACTGCACAGTCCCATTAAATTAAAAGGGCCATGTTGTCATGTGAATATGGCATGATTATGTCTGAGGCACCAAGGAAAGATAACAGCATTCAGTGGCTCTATCAGGCTGCATTCAGTTATCCAATGTAACTGTCCTTAAATTAAAATGTGCATGAACCTAGTTTGTGCTGAGCGCACACGCATCTGACTCCACCCTCTCTCCCTTTCACCTACTGAGTGGACTGTAATTAAGGAATGATGATTTAAAACTGTGGTGGAATGGTCCCATTGACCTGTGCCATTCCATTCAGCCCTCCAAGGCGTCCAATAACTGTCCAAGGTTTCTGCCAGTGATGTGTTGCTCTCCCAGCTTGACTGCCTCTTGAATGGGCTGTTCTTTCACTCTTTCTTTGATATGCTACAACCAACTTGTAGTTTTAGGAATTACCCACCAAAATGGCCAGCACTCCAAGCTTCCCTTCTGCATTGCCATTCTAAGGCTCTGCATAGTGACCATGTCTCGTGCTTCTGAAAGTCTGGTTAGCACAGGAACATTTTATTGCACTTCCATACTTCTGGGTACATAATGATTTAGCAACTGACCACCTCCCTTCCCCTGGTGCCCATTTTAAATAGTGCATTTGAATGGTGGAGGTTTAAGTGACAGAGAGAACAACTATCAGTAAAGAATGTATTAAAAGTAAAAAAATATATATATCCACACAGTCTCTGCATAGCAACAAACTGAGCAAGGAATAGAAAGGAAAGATGTCCCTTGCACTATACATGCCCTACCAGGTCTTGTTTTAACGCAGGCTCTTTGACTTAGAAGTTACAGTTTGCTCAAAGTTTTCCACTATCTTAGAGTCTCCATTTGGGCAGCCAGCCTTTTGTTTTACCCATGTGGTAATGGTGTCCATCAAAATGAAGTTCAGGTGTGAGAGCTCCTTCCTCCAAATGGAATCAGACAAAATGAACCCCTCTCCCTCCATGATAAGGGATTTTAGTACCTTTGTTTGCCCACACCTTGTGGGTCAAAGAATCTTTTCCTTTCAATAAGATACAATTTTGTTTCTCACACCCCCAGGCCTCTGTGTCAACTTTTAGGTGTCAGTTTCCAGCTAGGCTATAAGCTGACTATTTCACTGTGTCTGACTAGGATGGCCATTGGTATTTCCAAAACTCTGATGGTCGGTACTGGGGTCATTCAAGGGAGCAATTGACTTCTCCCCTGCTGCCTGTCTTCTGCTAGGAGACAGATAAACCTTTAAATCTGTGGGGTTTTTGTCAAGCTCAAAAATCAATGTAAGATGATATTTCTCCACAAAGACTAACTCTGTTACCTGTGACATATATATCTGGGTATACTGCTTAACCACAGTTATTTTTCCTTCCACTTATCCAGATCATAAGCCATAACTAAACCCTACTAAGAATCTCAGCTTATTTAGGGAAAACTAACTCCATTTAAAACAATGAGCCCTCATTCCTGTGTCTCAGATAGCCAGGCTAAACCACCATTCCTTAATTGTACCGTATACAAGTGGGAAGAACCAGGCACATCCATGAGCCCTGCACAAGCCGGGTTGGAGGGCATTTTTATTTAATTGTGGCTAAAGTGGACATTAGAATGCAGTCTGAATTGTCTTCAGTCAACATCAAATCCTTTTCTGTTCCATGATCCTCAGCAGGTTCCCCAACACACCAGCTGCTGATGCATGGCCTACTCTCCATAGCCAAAGCCTCTTCTCTCTACACATCTGTTGTTCTGTTATTCCAATTTCCATGCTACCCTTTCTAAATCGTCTTTAAAAAATATGGGGAAATGCCAGAATTTTAAAACCATGAAAAAAGAACAAAGTATGAATGTTTATCACAACAGGCAAATTTCACACAAATTTTCAATTTTTGGTACAATGCTCTTGACCTCCTCATTACAGCCACACATTGTTGCATATTCACATGTGAGTTTTAAAATAACATCTACCTGATATCTGGGTTCCAATATCTAGATTGGCGAAGGAAAACATGATATTATAAAATGTTTCATTTATATTTGATTATGTGGACTTATTGCAATTAAGTTCAGGGGTGCACTGAAACATCAAAATGGTGTTGAGACCATTGCCACATGTCCACCTCACATGACATGAAGAGTAAATGTCATACAGACACATTACCTTAGGCCTGGCAGTGGCCAGTAAATGTTGTAAAAAAGTCATAACCTTCAGACTGGCATTATAATCATCTAGGTGGTTGAGGAAGTGCTGAGGCAGTCACTGCTGAAGCACAGAGAATGAAGCGGCCCCTGAATCCTCTTTGTTGCTGCTGTTTCTTCCTCTTTACAAGGAGGATGCTCCAGATACCACTAATACCTCACCAGCCACTACTTCCTTCCTGTGAAAATATGAGCTGGTGGTGGATGCTGTGTTTGCATCTAGACCACCCATCTTGTGAGGAAAAACCAATGCTCCCTCTTTCTTAGTAATAAGCTTGGCTACTGCCATACATCCAGGTGACATCCAGCTCAGGGTACAGTAACTGCCAAATCGCTTAGCCCCAAAGTAAAATTACTGTAATACACTCCATGTGGATTTGGCCTTTTAGACTGTCTGGAAACTCCAAATAGTCCAGAATGTGGCTGCAAGGAGCACATCTATTCAGTTCTGAAAGATCTTGGTTTACACTGCTTTATATCTTCAGGGCACAATTTAAGAAGCTAGTTTTGACCAGTCAAGCTGTAAAAAAACATAAGTCCTGGTAACGTATCAGGCATTTCTATGTAAGTCAGTGCTTTGTTCAAACTCATCAAATAAACCCATACTCTAGATTACTTCATTGAGACAGGCTAGATCATCAGCTAACAGGAGCATGCATTTTTTTAGAGGTGGCACCATCATTATGCAATTACCTACCTTACTGGACCAGTTTCTTGATTCTCACATTAAGAAAGTTTTGGAACTAAATATTCAGATGCTTTTAATTTTGACTATTTGCCCATAGTGATATTTTAATTGTTTGATTCACAATTTGTAAAGTTATTGTTTTATGTTATAAGCCACCTTGAGGAAGGCAACCTGGAACTATTTGTGTCTATTTATATTTAGACACATAAAACACACTATTTTTCCAAACTATGCTAAAATCAATCCTGGTGTCACTGAAGTGTTCTAACATTGTTCTGTAAATGCTGAAGAATTATACACCCAGAATCAAATGCACATATATGTGTATTAACAATCTAATGAGTTATCTGAATGAAGCAGATACTCAAGAAAATAAAAAATGCAAGCTGGTTGGCCATCACATTCATAAATGGTAAAATAGTTGGAAGTGAGCAAGTTTTGAAGTGCTACTGCATGCACTTATACTGATTTAAAATGTCCTTGTCATAAACCTATTCCAATTCAAAAAATCTTCCTGATTAACTCCAAAATATGTGAGAGTTACACCTTCCTGATTTAAACAACTCCCCCCTCATGTTCTTCCTGGGGGATTTGGCTCAGCAGTGTGGGGGGGGGGGAATCATGCTCTGCTGACAGAAATCCCTTCCATCAGCAGACAAGGAGTATGGGAAACTGGGCTCATGCAGTGTTGTAACACAAGGAAATATATTTTTTGTTCAATGCCAGTGAGGAAGAGACCAGTTGGAAGAAGCTTATATGCCACAAAGAACAAGGCTTGACTCTGTAGGACTTCTCTGGCAGTGGCAGTAGTGTTTAAGTTCCTTTCATAGAAGCAAGAAAAATGTTGTCATCAGAAAGGATTCACTGACCTAAGATGGACTGTTTATTTATTTACTTATTTATTGGATTTATATCCTGCCCTCCCCTTGATGGGCTCAGGGCGGCTTCCAACAATAAAATACAATAAAATACAATACAATACTATTTATTTGTGTGATGGATTTGCATACTACAACAAAAATCCAAGGCATGGAGACTTTAAATATTTAAAGCAATAAATATTTGTAACAATATTTGTAACAAAGCAGTACAATTAAAAAAAAAACTTGTCCAAACCATCAAAACTATCCTACATTTCAAGCCAGCAGTGAAATAAGTTAAGACAGCATCATGCATAACATAAAGCACATTGGTAAAACATAAGAACATAAGAACATAAGAGATGCCAACGTTGGATCAGGCCAAAGGCCCATCCAGTCCAACACTCTGTATCACACAGTGGCCAGAAATACCAGGTGCCATCAGGAGGTCCACCAGTGGGGCCAGGACATTAGAAGCCATCCCACTGTTGACCCCAGAGTCCCTATCTATACCTTGTGGCAAATAGCCACTGATGGACCTCTGCTCCATATGCTTATCTAATTCCCTTTTGAAGCCGTCCATGCTTGTAGCCGCCACCACTTCCTGTGGCAAACCAGACTCTACATTTCTGCAAATTAACAAGGAGTCTAAAAAAAGGAGAATTGCATGGGCATTCATTGCTCTTGCAGGCAGTAGTTCACACAATGTAGCTGTAATAAGCCAACATATATATCATTGGGCACGGCACACTGGGTTAGTAGCACCCTGGGGTGACTTAACTGATTTCCTTGGACTGCTTTTTAATCCCCCCTCCCAAAAAGCAGTTGTTCCTTTGCTGAATGCCTTAGTTTATATTTGCAATAAATAGCCCAATTGACAAGAACAGCAGAGTCGGGAAAACCTGCCCTGCAAAAACTCAAGGCCAAGCCAGGCGGGTTTTCTTCATTTCTAAAACAGGAAGTTTGGGTGAACATATCTGTATATTATTCTGTATCCACATATTAGTCTGTTCCTCAAATACACAGCAAAGTGTGAACAGGCCCTCTATTGAGACAGACTGTGGTTAACTGCCAGTGGCATCTTCCCACTGAGACAAGATGCTTCCTGTTTGCTAAGGCAGTTGCAAGAGCTTAGGGGGAGCAGAACTTTCCAAAGAAGAGGATGCTTTTGCTTTTATTATGCCTTATAAAGAAGAGGAAAGGGTGCTCAGCCGCAAACAAAACTGCATCCCCTTCGCTTCGGCTGGCGAAGCGGCAGCTTCCGTACCTTCTTCATTGATGTCAACCTATAGAACAAGACTTAAAACAGAAAGAATCTCAGAACCAAAGGAAGAACCAATGTTTCCTGTAACTTCAGACTACAAAATAGATTGTAGACATCTTAGAATAGAGAAAAACTCCTTAAATATAAGAGCAGGTCCATTGAACTGTTTTCAAGGACAGGTATCTGCCAGAAATGCTGAAGATATAGGATACTGTATTGTTGAGCAACAGGTTGAAATACATGGTCCTTTCTGTATTTTTCAACTTGATGAGTCTGTAAGAGATCCCAATGTAAAATTATACAAAAACACATTTACTCTTAAGCAGGGGTCATTTCCTGTGGGAGCGCACAGGAGCGGAGCTCCAGCAGTAAGGAGCCCAGGAGGCGGGCGCATGCAACTAGCCCCGCCCCCTACTCCCAGCAGCCCTCAGTCGGGCCATGAGGAGTAAGAAGCAGCCAGGTAAGTTGCAGAGGCCCCCCCCCCCAGCCCGCCTTCAGGTACAAGCTCTCCCTCCTCTGTGAGGGCAGATCTGCGTGTTCCCCGCACCCCATAGCTAGCAATCCAAAACAGTCCAGGGGCACCTTTAAGACCAAGTTTTATTCAGGTACAAGCTCTCCCTCCTCTGTGAGGGCAGATCTGCACATTCACCCCCCCAATAGCTAGCAATTCAAAACAGTCCAGTGGAGTCTGAGTGGTGGGTGTTGCCTTCTGACACACGTCCAGTGATGTCAGAGGGTGTGGCAAACACAAATAAGTTATGCTAATAAGTTATGCTAATGGGCTCCTGCACCTCTTTTTCTACGAAATGACCCCTGCTCTTAAGAATATGATTCAGATATTATTGTGTAACAGCCTTGAAGTGGCCTCTTGGATAAGAAGAGGTCTTTTTTGCTGTCCCATCCAATCAGGGTCCACAAGGCGGCAAACATAAAAACATCAAAAAAATTATCCGTGCAATTTTTCTCATGTATATGGCCTAAAGATCTGTGCAATTTTTCTCATGTATATGGCCTAAATATAACCAACTATAAATAAAAAATATGCCTATGCAATGCCACAAGCCCCGACAGAATGGAAACATTTACTTACAAAGGTTTATTTGGTTTACTTTTTCTATATTTTAAATGGTACCCACCTATACATCCAAACAGCAGTTTATTTGAAAGTGAGAAAAGCAATTTCCTAACAAAAATATTTAAACTAATAATAGCAAGT
The DNA here is from genome assembly GCF_001447785.1 of Gekko japonicus. Classification (NCBI taxonomy): domain Eukaryota; kingdom Metazoa; phylum Chordata; class Lepidosauria; order Squamata; family Gekkonidae; genus Gekko; species Gekko japonicus. The sequence goes on along the minus strand of NW_015176456.1, from coordinate 1,967,612 downwards.
CTGTATGCCACCAAACTGTATTTTACTTAGAACTGAGCTCCCTTGGGCATTCTTTCGCACCAGTGTTAATTTCTATCTGTGAGAAAGTTCCCTTAAGCTTCTTTAACATCTAGTGGACATGGCCTCATAAAATTTAATGCTGTTCATTAACCCCAAGCACTTAGCTTTGCACAGTAATGTCAGGCTTCTGACTTTTCAGTGCATGAGAAATCCAACTGGGAACTGTGTGAGAGATATAAATTACAAATTATCTATTTAGCGTAAAGTACAGCAAAGGAATCAATGGGTAAATCAAGTATTTTAGGGGGAAAGAGGAAAATTCTGACATGTAGACTAAACAAAGATTTCCACACAAATTGTGACAAAGTGACATACATAATCCAAGTAAGAAATTGAATAAAAAAGTTAAGACTGAAAAATAAGGCTTCTTTCACTATATATGTGATTATTTTATTAGAGTCTGAAATACTGAAGTTTCTCCAACAGTTTTAAAAAGAGGTATCACAAGGGAGAATATGAAGTATTTTTTTACTAACTAGAAAATATCAGTACAATCCTCAGACTGGAGTAACTCTTTCATAAGACTGTACTTTCAGTCTAATTCCATCTTGGGTTGTATTAAAAGGGCCATAGCATCAAAATCACAGGAGGTCATAGCCCCTCTGAATACTGCCTTGGTCAGGCCACATTTTGAGTACTGTGTGCAGTTCTGGAGACGTCACTTCAAAAAGGATGTGAACAATATCGAGAGGGTGCAGAAGAGAGCGATGAGGATGATCAGGGGTCTGGAGACTGAGCCCTACGAGGAAAGGCTAAGGGCCTTGGGGATGTTTAATTTGGAGAAGAAGAGATTGAGGGGGGACATGATTGCCCTCTTTAAATATTTGAAATTATGTCATTTGGAGGAGGGCAAGGAGCTGTTCCAGTTGGCAGCAGAGGACAGGACCCGAAGCAATGGGTTTAAATTACATACAGAAAGGTATCGGCTGGATATTAGGAAAAACTTTTTCACGGTCAGAGTCTTTCAAAGGTGGAATCAGCTGCCTAGGGTGGTGGTAAACTCCCCTTCACTGGCAGCTTTCAAGAAAAGGCTGGATGAATATTTGTCAGAGATGTTTTAGGCCGTCCTGCATTGGGCAGTGGGTTGGACTAGATGATCTGTATGGCCCCTTCCAACTCTATGATTCTATTATTAATGTCTTAGTAGCATTATTCAAAGCATTCTGTACATTTAAAAGGCAAAAAACCCTTCTAAGAACACTGAAGAAACTTTCCTTTAGAATGGACTGATATTCACTTGCAATTCCTCTTCTGTCAAGGCAAGTGAATGCATAAGAAAACAAGTGCAAAGGAAGCAGAAATATAGTATGAGAAAAAAGGCAGAAGGGAAGATGGTAGTTAATTTCAGTAGACAGTGAACCTAGCCCAAAGAGGATGCTACATTTTTCACTATTATCTCTTAACATTTTTAAGAAGTTAGGATATTTACAGAAAACATCAGTGGCCCTTATAATTCTTATGAGATAGCCATATCGTTCCCCCACTAGACTTGTGGCACAGGTCTATTCCTTCATGCTGCTGTTTTTGTTGTCACAGCTGAACCTTCACTTAATGAAAGGACTCTCATCTTTTAAACACTTTATACCTTTGGTTTCAATAAAGAAAAAAAAAACACCTGTCAAGGAGATGAGATATTCTAGTTGAGAATTGTCTCCTGGTCTAACCAACTGCCTTTCCATAAACAGTCCCTGTTCTTAATAATATGTCCAGTTAGGTATATGAAGCAGTTGACTGCTGGGACCTAGTTTATGCACAGCCCTAAATTTATTTATTTATTTATTTATTTAACAATTTAGCTGCTGGAGAAAGCTAGGACAAAGAATGTTGATAGATAGAGACCTAATGCAGGTACATATTCTTGCCTGGCGCTGTGACAAAATCCCATCTAGATTGCTGGATTACTTTAGAATACTCCAAGCCCTTGGACTCTTAATGGAGAAACCTGAAGCGTTCTTACAGGGTGCCTAAACCCACTCACTCCCCAAAATGAGTCTGATGACCAAAGGAAAACACCATCACTGTTGTATGATTTCAAGTTATATGATTTGGGGCTGTGAGTGAGCCTTACATATGAAATTTTCCTATCACTCTCTTCTTAGCCACTGCTAATTTTTGTACCATCTAGATGCTGATATTGCTACAAACAGGTTTCAGAAAACTGCCACATAACATTTATACTCGATTAATCAAACACTTCAACACCAAATTAAAGGTTTAGGGGAAAAAAGCATTAATGACTCTCATACACAGTGCTACACACAGAGATACCAATAGAATTTTTGGTCACAAGGGCAAAATATGTTCACTCATCATTTAAATTTGTAGACACAATCCTTTAATACTTATGCTCTAGGAGAAGGCTGTCTTACCCAGCAGACAGTTCAATTTATCTTACAAGTGACAATCATACATACACAGATGTGGAGTAAAGATTTACAAAGTTATTGAAACTTTTCTAACAAGTAAAGTGCATCTTTACTTAGCTTCACCAGAATGAGGAATAAAGGGGTTTACATATGTTCCAATTCTAAACCTATCAATCAAACCCATGTTATTCCTTTGGGAGCTTATTTACATGCATATTTATCAGCCTCACATGCTAATTCCCTGCTGTTTTATGCCTGCGAGGCATGTTTATGAGTCATAATTGTTGATCTCATTTGATGTATTTCACTGAAGTAAGACATTATTCAGTTATGTGGCCTAATGTCAATGAATTACGATGACCTGATCTTCCAAATGCAACTTGCTCTTTAATTTTTATTAGAGCATAACTTATGCAGAAGAAAAAAACCATTAAAATGGAAGATCAAATAAACCTGTAGTTCTGTTCATTAACTACCTTAGCTTTGGTATACTTCTTCCCTCAATCTCAGACTGAAGGTAAAGGCTACCAACCTAAAATCTGTTGGCTAATAATCATCTTAAGTCATCTATATATCTGATATATTTTTTAAAAATTCTTAATTGTGATGGTTTGCGAACACAAAGTATTTTTAAAGATCTCTACAGTGTCTTTTTCTGAGTCCTAATTTAAGCACAGGAAGTTCTGCCTTCCATACACCTGGCATGCCAATCTAGAGAAGAGAAGAGATTTGATTTATACCCCACCCTTCACTCAGAGTCTCAGAGTGGCTTACAAACTCCTTTCTCTTCCCCTCCCCACAAGGGAGCTCCCGGCCGCTGCCAAAGGCAATGGGGCCGGGGGCTGATTTGCCGCCGCGGAGAAGGCGGGGCCAGGCAGCGTCCCAGCCCAGAGAGACGGGACGCTGGGAGGGGGCGGAGCCGGCCCAGCTAGGCAAGGCTCCGTCCACGCCCTCCCTTTGTCCATTGTAGTTTTAAGGGGTACGTGCGTCAACGCAGGTATTGATCTGAACGCATTCTAAAACAGTCTGTTTTTCAGGTGCTGTGGGCCGGCAGGAGAGGAAGAGAGTCATTATCTGCAGCCACAGTATGATCTTTTGGGCCGCTCACCAGGCAAAGAGGACGGCGTTAGGTTCTCAATTGGGTCTGAGCGAGTCGGCGGTGGTTGAATGGTGGGGACGGAGGGGCATGCAGTGGCCCAGGTTACTCTTCCCCTGTTGTTCGGAGAACGGCGAGGGCCGCCTCCTGACATTTTATTGGTGCACCTTGGGGGCAATGATCTCGGATTGATGAAGGGCAAGGCCTTAGTGATACAGGCCACAGAGGACCTGAAGGTGATTCGGGCACGATGGCCCAAGGTGCAACTGATTTGGTCAGCAATTCTGCCTCGGCGCGTGTGGTGCAACCTGGGGGACCCCAGGTGCATCGACCGCTCCCGCCGAAAAGTGAACAAGCAGCTCCAGAAGGCACTGGAGGGTGGTCTGGGTCAATTTCTAGCGCACCCGGGGCTAGCGTAGAGGCTTGGCTTTGCGAGTGGCAGGGATAAGGCAGCGGAATTGGTGAGCACCTTAAGCCGTCCCGTCTTTCGGGAAAAGGGGGTCTTCAGGAACGGCTTGCGGGCTATTAAGGCCCCGGGCGGGGAATGGGGACCCCCTAGGGGAGCCTCTGGGGTAAAACTCCTCTCTGCGAACTGTAAGGTTTCAGGGGTAG
>NW_015176456.1:1931464-1960908 GCF_001447785.1 Gekko japonicus | reverse complement strand
TTTACGGCCAGCAGTTCCAGATAGTTGATATGATGACTCTTCCAAAGGGGTTGCCATGGAGCACCCACACAAGTGTCGTCTGTATGAGCACCCCAACCCCACAGGGAGGCATCTGTGGTGATGGACATTACGGGAACGATCGGTTGGAACGGTGCACCCGCCAACAGATTGGTGTCCACGAGCCACCACTGCAGGGAGACGAGGACCTGCGGAGGCACTACCAGTTGAAGGCTCGGAGGATGGATGGAAGGGCGAAATTTCTTTAGAAACCACAGCTGCAACGGGCGCATGCGAAGGCGTGCATATTCGATCACGGAAGTGGTGGCTGCCATGAGACCCAAGGTCCGCTGAATGTGGACCGCTGATGTCACGTTGGACTGGAACAAACGTTGAATTTCCAGACGAATGGTATCTGCCCGTTGGCGAGGAAGGTACGCCCGAGTGGCTAGGGAGTCTATGACAGCTCCTATGAACTGCACGCGAGTTGCAGGTTGCAGCATGGATTTCTGTAAATTCACCAGAATTCCAAGGGAGGATAGGACCGACAATGTGATGGTGATGTGCTGAAGGAGACATTCTCTTGAATCTGCCACCATCAACCAGTCGTCTATATACGGAAAGATCTGAATGCCCTGAAGGCGAAGATGAGCGACGACAACCACCATTACCTTCGTAAAAACCCTGGGGGCGGTAGAGAGCCCGAATGGAAGGGCTTTGAATTGGTAATGGTCCTCCCCGACTGCGAATCTGAGGAACTTTCTGTGACGAGGATGGATGGAGACGTGAAAATAAGCGTCTTTGAGATCTAAAGTGACCATCCAAGTCCCTGGAGACAGGAGTGGTAAAATGCTTTGCAACGTGGTCATGCGAAACTTTCTGTAAATGATGAACCGATTGAGAAAACGGAGGTCCATGATTGGACGAAGTCCTCCGTCCTTCTTGGGGACTGTGAAATATTTGGAATAAATCCCGCGGCAACAATCCGCCATCGGGACTTTCTCTATAGCGTTTTTTTGTGTCAGCGATTGTACCTCCTGTAGCAGGGCAGGAGACGCCGGGGTTCTGATGAAACGGGAGATTCTGGGAGTCAGAGAAAACTCTATGAGATAGCCATCTCTTATTATAGAGTGCACCCATTTGTCCGTAGAAATGGCGAGCCATGCGTGCAGGAAGGGTGCAAGGCGAGTCTGAGCAGTAAGGTTGAAGTCAAAGTCCCTGTTTGGGATTCTTAGGGAATTTCGACTTATAGGCACCGGACGATTGTCCCTTATTTTTCGGGGGAAAAGACCGTGACTGAGAGGAGGGAGGTCTTTGCCATTGATCCGTAGGTGATTTGTTGTACGGTTGCCTGGTCGACCAAGGTTGCCTAGGCCACTGCTTGGATTTCGAGTATTTGGTCGTGGGGGAGATCCCCAAACTCTTGGACGTCTTGATACTCTTATCCATTTCCTGCAGAACCGTGTCAGTGGTGGAGCTAAACAATCCAGAACCTTCAAAGGGAAGGTCTTCCACCGAGGATCTGGTGTCATATGGCAATGATGAAGAGCGGAGCCAGGCATGTCTGCGTAACGCTACAGAGGTTGCTAGAGTCTTACTAGCGGATTCCAGGGAATGCTTGGCAGCACTAATTTGGTGTCTAGCCAAGACCATCCCTTCATTCTGAATCCTTTTAATCTGAGGTTGGCACTCTTTGGGCACGTGCGGGAGGAAATCATTCAAACGCTTCCATAAATTGAATTGATAACGGCCCATGCAGGCGGCATAGTTCGCCGTTTTAATGCCCATTGCACCGACAGTGTAGAATTTTCTACCAACCGAATCCAACTTTTTTCCTTCTTTGTCTGATGGAGTAGAGTGGCTCGCTTTTCCTTTTGTGGATGAGGAGACGACCAAAGAATTGGGCTTTGGGTGTGTGTATAAAAACTCAGCCCCTGATTCCTGGACCTTGTACATGTGATCCAGACGCTTATTAGAGACATTAATGGAGGCTGGACGAGTCCAAAAGTCCTTGGTAGTTTGCAAGAGAACTTTTGTCATTGGTAGAGCCACGGAGGGCGAAGTGTTAGAGTGCATAATGTCAAAAACGTTATCATCCACAAAACTGGCAACGAGAGTAGGAGTCATAGATAGATCTAATGCCATGCGTTGAATAAAATCTCCATAAGACTTAACATCCTCTGATGGAGAAATAGGTAAATCCGCTTCCACATCTTGCGAGGTGGGCTGTGCATCTACATCCTCGATATGTTCAGAAAAGCCATCTGAATCGGAGGATACATTGGATGGTTCTGGAGATGATTCGAGTAATTCAGGTTGAGACGGTGCCGGTGTGTTAATCGGGGGCACAACCGGGTCTGGTGGATGCGTCGGTATCGACTGCTTCGATACCGATGGTCGATCTTGAAAGCGCGAAATGCGGGATGACACCGACTGACGATCCCATTCAGGTGGGGGTGGTATCGGGAGTGCCCAAGGGTATGGGTATCGATTCCCGTACAAATAATGCCATTGCCTCTCATCCCAAGTCAGGGGAGGAGAAGTTGGTCGGTGCCGATCCTCGACTCCACGTTCTGGGGAGGCATGAGAGGATTGACGGCTCGACATATCAGATTGCGACTGATTTGTTTGTTGAGTAAGGTCGATGTCGAGATCCGAACCGATCGGGTGAGGTTCTTGCGTGGGATCTCGACCCTGACTAGCCGAAACCTTATGGACTTTGGGTTTGTCCGTTTTAGGTTTCTTCGACTGCTGTGAGTCTTTGCCCTGCTTCCGGATCTTGGAAGGTACGGGGTGGTCCTTTATCGGCGTCGATCGTTTCGGTGCCGAAGCATCGATTGCGACCGTCGACGTCGATGATCCCAGAACGGGAGGACAAGTGTCCGCAGCCAAGGTGGACATCGAGGCGTGCCCGGACGTGTCCAACGGTGAAGAGGACTGTGGAGATAGTGCCTTCTCCATCAGGGCCAAGTGTAGACGAGCTGCCCTGTTTTTTCTCGTCTGGTTCGAAAACTTTCGGCAATGTCTGCACTTAGAGACACAGTGCGACTCCCCTAAACAAACGAGGCAAAGCGAGTGCCCGTCGGTGGGGGATATTTTAAGGCCGCAAGTCCTACACCGTTTGAAACAACCCCACCGCGGGGCCATAGGCCAGCGGGAGGGGAACGTAAATAAAGAACAAACACCGAAAGAAAAATGCTAACTACAAAAATAAAGAAAAAGAAACTAACTAAACGTAAGTTTAGCAAAAAAAGTTTGGTACTTAGCAGACCGAGGCAGAAGGCGTCCTACCAGCGCGGCGGTCAGAAGAGAACTGGCGGGATCTGCGTGCCCCTCCTTGGTCATGCGCAGTGGAGCCGGCGCGTGACCTGGGAGAGGCGCGAAAATCCCTTTTGCTAGCTATCGGTACCGAGAAGGTCAGCGCAGGCGCAGAGTATCCCGAGGGTGTGATGCACAGAGACCACGAAGAAGATCTATGGCTTGCCCGAGGTCATCTAGTAGCTGCAAGTGGAGGAGTGGGGAATCAAACCTGGTTCTCCCAGATTAGAGTCAGTGCAGTTACTCAGTACACCAAACTGGCAACAGTCTGCAAATCATTCTACAAGACTGGATTTCTTAATTACTCCAGAAGCATGGAAGTTGCCGTAGTGATGTTCCTTCATGTGACGCCAAGTATTCTGTAAGCCCTGGCCCATATAGGAAAAGCCCACAAAAGCTCAGTTTCTCCCCATGTCCTCATTTTCTGAATTTCATGCTGAAAGAAGCAGAACCCACAACATAGGCTTTCCCATGTGTGACTGAGGACTTTCATGGTGTAGGACAAAGGAGATATAGTTAGCCCCGTAGCTAGGGGTTCTTTGGGGAGGGGGCCTTGGAGGGGCCACCAGCTAATTAAATCAAAGGCTCCCGGGCAAGGGGGGTCTGCTTGGCGTGCACCCACACAGCCCCCACTAGAGCCTTCCTCTGAGGCGAGCCAGAATCCCAATGTTAATAGACACTAAAGCTCCTCAGACGTCTAGCAAAGCTGCCATGTTGTTTTTTTAAAAAAAGGAGAGCGGGGATCAAGCTCCCTCACTCACTCCTTCCCTGAGCCTGGCAGAAAATCCAACAGGAGGAGCGAATTGCTGCAATCCGACCAATGTGTGTGTGACTCGGTCAACCACCGGTTGCTCCTGGGTCCTAAAGAGACTCAGCTCATCGCAAATGAGCTCAAACAGGGAAATACTGGCTCATATTCGTGAGGCGATCGATCAGGGGGTGAAGGGGCTGGAGGGAAGGAGGGAGGGGAAGATCAGGGGAGGGGCCTGCAAAAACAGCAGGAGGCTGGGCCCCACATTAGCTACGGGCCTGGATATAGTGGCCTTATGCTACTGAATTAATACTGGAACTCTCCAGGAATGCAGCAAAATGGGGTTGCTGAATCCTAAGGTAGTACAGTGAGAAATCCCTGCAAGCAAACAAACACTGGAAAGCAAAGGTCTAACCCCATTCTTAGCTGTACTAGTTTTCTAGTTGCAGTGAGTATTTTTACATACAGAGAATGAAGGCCAAACTACAAAATCATATCCCTGAGCTTGCCCAGGAGATGTGCCGAAGTTTTGCACTGAGTTCCCACCAGGAAACTCCTTTTAATTACGTTGCAGAGGCCCAATGCTGGTCAGGACCACAATGAAACCAGGGAGGGGGGAGTACGAGAGGCTCCTGCTTCCCCCCATGCAATTTTGCTGATCCATGCAATTTTGCTGACCCAAAACAGGAGGGTAGGCATTATTTTCCGACAACCCACCAGCACCATAATGGATCACAAAAATGGTGCTAGGGGGAGACAGAAGCCTACCCCCATGTCACAATGGTCAAAATTAAAACTGGAGCCCTGTGGTGCTGTTAAAAGGAGTTTCCCAGTGAACACATGAAGCTGCCTTATACTGAATCAGACCCTTGGTCCATCAAAGTCAGTACTGTACTCAGACCGGCAGCAGCTCTCCAGGATCTCAGGCTGAGGTCTTTCACATCACCTCCTACCTGATCCTTTTAACTGGAGATGTCAGGGACTGAACCTGGGACCTTCTGCATGCCAAGCAGATGCTTTGCCAGTGAGCCACGGCCCTCCCCAGTGGAAACTCACTGCTTCAAAATCACATACTTTGGAACGCTAACTCATCTAGTTCAGCTCTGAGTTCCATCACTTTAAGTCAGAGGTGATATAGAGAACTCAGCCATCTCCTCCTGCTAAAGTGTAGACTAGGCTGACATTAAGCCAAATTTCAGATTGTAGGTAGCGGTGATGGGGTCGCATTTTTGAAGGACTCTTTATACAAAACACTCTTAGTACTCATAAAACTAGAATATAAGTGAGACATTTTTAGAAGGCATCTCCCCCCCCCCCATGGGGAACTTTTCATATGGGAGGGTACTCCAAAATATGACCAACCAGTTTCAATTTGAAACCACAATCAAGAGAACCAGTATTTATACCCTAAAATAAGTTATAAATATGCCCATAGTAGGACTATCCAACTTTTAAAGAAATGAAGTCATAACGACATTTAAGTACAGATTTGCATGGAGACAGAACATTTGAATTATAATTTTACTTAATGTTATTGAACTTGCAAATGAATGTTTCTTTGATGTAAAACTTATAGAAGTTTATCGTGCTGGCATGGTGTCTATTCTTATCCTGCATTAATACACGGCTCATGGTGCCCTTCTGTTTGGTTAATGGTGCAACAAATGAACAGGAAAGTTGTGGACAGGAGTTGATGCACCATTCCTAGGTAAGCAATTGGTTAACATCCAAGGAAAGATGACTTGTAAATGTATATGTGTTAGAAATCGGAAGTTTTAGATTTCAGTGAACACTATACATTCTCGAATTTCTACCTCAAAATGATTTACTGGCATGGGCTGTGATCCAACCATAATGATTCCCAGAATCCCAGTCAACTGATGATCAACGCTGTGCATTTTGTCAGCACCAATCGCTTGTGGGACAGGGGCCTAGCCCAAAGTTAACAATGCTGAACCTCAGTTCACTAGTGCCCAAAGGTTTTTCATTCAGCAAGTAGAATAATGTATGCAGTCCCACTGGATTGGAGCAACAGAATTTATATATACAATATTTTACACACCCACACACAGTATTGTTTGTGTGTACAAATTGAAATAGTGCCACTATTATTGCAACTACTAGTAGCTGTGCAAAGAATGGACTACTTTTTCCCTTCTTTGAAGAACTACTAACTGAACTTATGATCACTAGTAATTTTGTTTCCATACTTTATTAAAGAGGGGGGTGAAATAAAAGTTAAAGCAAGGTAATACTCTCAGAACGAAGTCTTTCAAGATATAAAATATAATACTCACTAGTCCTATGTAATTAAACATATCTGAATAATGAGGGAAATCAAAAATCTTTCAGTTGACAGTGACTTGATTGAATAAAACCAAACATACAACAAAAAAGCTAGACTTTTCTTATATTACTGCTTTTCTATTTTATCATTTTTAAATGAAAGATTAAGGCAAAAAACACCCATAAGAATTCCATTTCAATCATTTTATTGGAATACTATAGTTATTTTTGTTTACTTTTTAATTCAAAAATTTAAGAGCTTTGTTAAGAAGGGGGAAGAATCATAAATCTGTCCATTAGCAGGCGTTTCTACCTTGTGCTCAGATGAATTCTCATCAAATTTGATTTGCTGACTGGTGGCCAGAACAGATGTTATCTTAATGGAAGAGAGAAGAAAATTAAGTGTGTTGAGCCACTGAGCCACCTCTGAATTTCTAAGGCTCAGTGTGTAGCTCTTCTAAGATTGAAAACATTAGCATGTTTTTTATACAATGATCTATTAAGCTTAACATCAACATTGTATAAATGAAATATTTTCTGCTATAATATTAATGCTGTATTTTATTTAGAGCATATAATTTTTTTTTAATCTGCATGTTGAAAACTGAGCCTACATAACATCTAATTGCATGTGACAGTGGAAGGCCCATGCTTAAGAGCGCAGGTCACTAAACAAATACTGAACTAGGGCATTTCATATGGAGAAGAGACAAAGTGCTACTGAACCCTCTTTGTTGCTAAAAATCCCAGTCTCCAGCTAGATTCTCAAATTGGATGTGCATTCTCTGGGAGAAAAGCAGCAGGAGCTGCAGTTTTTTGGTGGCCCCAGATGTTAGAAGGGTTAAATCCTCTACCCTCCCATTACTTTTATGGTTTAAATTCAACTGCACCCTTGCTTTACCATTCATGGTTCATGGTGTTACCACACCTAGCTGCATCTGTTATTTCTCCTACTGCTCCATATAATGCACAATCACACCAGTCCAGCAAGGGTTTTTGCAATTCATTACAACACTGTAAAAATTTGTGTTGGTGCAATGGAGCCTTAGGCTACAGGGTACTACTGTGTAACAAGTTCATAACATGGGAGAAACAGAACTGCAGCACTGATTCACCAAGTCCCTTTGAATAATTCTGCTACAGTTTGGTTTAGAAGTCCTTTGTTAGCGAAAGAAGCTTCTAAAGATGAATGAGGATTCCAGATAGGTAGTTATATTCTGTAGTTGGGGAACAAAACAGAAATCCAAAGGCACTTTCAAGATTAACAAAAATGTACTCCCATTAAAGTTTTCCTCAACAATATGTTCATCAGAGCTAATCTGATGATGTGAGATCTGACTCACAAATGCTTATATTGGAGTATGTTTTGTTAGTCTTTAAGGTACCACTGAACTTGTGTTTTATTTTGCTGGCTACCAATGGTTGATTAATTAATTATATTCTTTCCAATTTTAAATGTTTTCATTGAAAATAAAACTCATTTGCCTATTCCATTTCACAGTTGTCCTGAGTTTTATAGCATTATCCATGCAACTGTGCATTAGAAAACACACAGCACTCTCCTGGGGTAAAAGCAACTCACACTGTGGCTAACAATACTACATATGTGTTGTTGATACTTGGCTTGACTAACCATTCCTGCTTCATCCAGACCTGCCTGCTCACAAACTCTGCTCAGTCCAACAATTATGTGGGAAGTGCAGTTAGCCTTAATTAGAGAAGTGGCTTTTCCCTCAAGGACTCCCACCCTATGGAATGGAATAACTGAGAAAGGCCATAAAGCGGGATGAAGCGGGAGCTAAGTTGGCTAGAGCAAAGGTGGTAGTGTGCTCATGAAACAGTGTCTTATAGGATGCTTATGAAGGCCTATGAGATGGCAGTGAAGGCCGCAAAAAAGGATTTCTATGCAGCCTCCATTGTGTCTGCGAGCTCACGCCCAGCCCAATTATTTAGAGTTATTCGGTCTATTACAACTCTGCCTCATGGCAGACCAAATAGTACGGAATTAGCCATCGGCTGTGAGGCATTTGTGAGCTATTTTGCAGATAAGATCATGACACTCCGCCAGGACCCTCCAGCCACAACTGAGACAGTAAAGGAACTGGAAGCCCCTTGTCCGTCTTCTGGTCTGCTACTGAACCACTTCAATTGACTTCCCCAGGAGGAAGTTGACAGGATCCTGACAGTGGTGAGGCCCACTACCTGCCTCCTTGACCCATGCCCTTCCTGGCTAGTGAAATCTAGAGGGGAAAGCACTCGGGCTCCTCTGGAAGAAATAATCAATCTGTCCCTTTCTACTGGGACTTTTCCAGAGGCTTTAAAGGAGGTGATAGTTCACCCACTCTTGAAAAAGCCATCATTGGATGCAACAGTCCTGACCAACTATCACCTAGTGTCGAACTTACCGTTCCTGGGTAAGGTGGTTGAGAGAGCGGTGGCCAAACAACTCCAGACCTTCCTGGATGATGCTTCCATCCTTTTTTTAAATATATAAGATTTACTGATTTTTCCAATACTACGGGTCATGGGGAAGGGATACTAATACCCTATCTCTAAATCTAATGGAAACAAGGATTGGAACACTAATACACTGAAACTACTGGAATTGGGGATAGGACACTAAAAACTTCTCTACATGTTCTAATAGGGGGAGGGGAGGGAGAACTAACATGGTGACACGATCAGGATTACATAGATATGTAGCTCTGTCACCTAGTATCAAAAGATTGTTGTCTTATATAAAAGTTATACACAAAGATAATAAGAGTTTGCTTTAGTTGGCTATGTTGCAACAACTGCAATATAAACAATCATCTTAATTTTAGAGTCTTTTCTTCTTGAGTTTCTTTGATCTTCGGGGTTTGGGAGTGGCTGCTCCTTTCTCTGACTCTGACGTCTCTGAAGAGTTGAAAGAGTTGAAACTAGTGTTTGATGAATCCTGTGAATAGGATTCTCCTTCATCTTCTTCCTCCTCATAAGTTTTTGTCTTCGTTTTTTTCTTACTTTGCATTGGGTTTAAATATTGGTCCATAATTTCTTTTGCCTTAGGAATAGAGAATCTTAATTCTTTTATCCTCGTATTTAAAACTCAGTCCTTCAGGGAAAGCCCATCGGTAGGGTATTCCCTTTTTTTGTAGAGCAAGTGTGAATTCCCTATAAAGTTTCCTCCGCTTTCACGTTCAAAGGGAATATCCTTTAAGATTTTTATCTCCTCATTCTTGATTTTCAAGGATTTCCCCTGTGTAGGTTTCGGCGGCTGGTCTCTGGTAGATCGCTTTGTGATATGTCAGGTGTCATGCCTGCCCCCGACCCGGTGCCTGGGAGCTCTGAAACTGAGGACTCCATGCCTTTAACACCATCGGAGGCACAGGAGTCTTTGCCAAACCTAAGTACCGGAAAGGATGAGCACCAGCCTCCAGAAAAGCCTGCACCTGAAACCGATCAGGCAGTGCCTGGCCCCAGCAGCACACCACTCGGTTCTCTGACACCTGTCGACCAGCTGAGGGATCGGAGACGCAGGGATTTGGCAACCAGACACAAAGAGGCATGCTTGCGCGGTTGGAGATCAATAAGCCTGGAGTTCTAGCGGGATCAAGGACTTTGCAAGGCAGTGCTAATGAGGCACTAATGAGTTAACAACTCAGTGAGCTATTTGAATAGGCCGCTGACTGCTGGCTAGTTGTGCTGGCAAACTCATCCTTCGGACCAGAAGCTCTGCACCTCTGACTCTGTTCCTGGTATCCGGCTACTGACTGACTTCCTGGCTCCTGTCCGCGTTTTGACGACTCCCTGGCTCTTGATCCTCGACTCTGCACCCTGACTTCGACGCTTGCTTATCTGGACTCTGACTCTCGGTAACGCTCTGACTACGGCCTGACTTTATGTATTGGGACTGTTGTTCTGGTTATTTTGCTCTCTCTCTGGCTTGACTCTCAGACTGGACTGTGAACTCCCCCTCTCTGCATTGCCCCATTGGCCCTGTCGTGACAGATTGCCAGCACACCAAACTGACTCGCCACACTATGCAGGACAAAGCAGCAGGCGGAGCTGGGCAGCTCACGGAGGTGATTAACTAAGTGCAGCAGCTTACCCAGGCAGCACTTGCCCTCCAAAATCAAGCTGCTGCCACTGCTGCAGCTGCTGCGTCACCCCTACGCTGCCCTGTAAATCCACCTGACCGCTTCAGTGGAAGTGTAGACGAGTTCCCTGCCTTTCTTGCACAGTGTGAACTATACATAGAGCTCCGTAACCGGGCCTTTCCTACAGACAAAACCAAGGTCTGCTTTATTCTGAGTTTACTTAAAGGGCAAGCTGCAAAATGGGCTACTCCTTTGTTGGTGGGGGCTTCTCCATTGCTCACTGATTACCACAGTTTCAAAGCCCATTTCTCTGCTGCTTATGCCAATCCTGTACAGGCAGCCACTGCTAATCGAAAAATACGGGCTCTCAAGCAAGGAAAAGCATCTGTAGCCCACTGTACCACCGAGTTTCAACTGACAGCCCAGGATTTAACCTGGAATGAGGCTGCCTTTATGGATCCGTACACTGAAGGTTTGTCTGATGAGGTATTGGACGAACTGGCTCGTGGGGAACGACCCAAGACCCTTCAGAAACTCATCCATTTGTGCCTACACATCGACGGCTGACTCCAGAGTCGCCGGCAAAGTAAAAGCCATAGCTCCACCACGCCTAGTGCCTCTCGACCACCCCCATGGGCTGGCTCTTCGGGCCCCTCCACTCGACCATGCCTTACTCCCGAGAAGACGCGACGGCACACCCAAAACCTCTGTCTCTATTGTGGAGAGGCGGGGCATTTTTCCACCAGCTGCCTCGCTAAGCGGAGACACCCTGAAGCAACCACACCAGAGGTAAAAGAGCTGCCCCAGGCCTGAGCAGACCCTCGGGCTTGGGGCATATAGCAGGGTCTTCCAGCTCTTAATTTCCTGAACAAGCACCATTCTTGGTTCCTGTGAAACTACAACTCCCCAATGGCAGATGGCTTTTTATCCACACCATGCTAGATTCAGGGGCAGCCTGTTGTTTTATGGACCTCCTCTTTGTAAAACAACATGGCATTCCGACACAAGAAAAAAAGACCCCGGCTTTAGTCGAAGCCATTGACGAATGATTACTTCACTCTGGACCATTGGTACACGAAACATGGCCTCTAACCTTATGGGTCCACCAACATCAAGAATGATTAAAGTTTGATATCATGAGAATGCCTCGGTTTCCTGTCATTTTAGGTTTTTCCTGGCTATGAATCCATAACCTGCAAGTAGATTGGGTTCACCAAGAACTTCGGTTTCCTGATGCCCACCCTTCGTTGCTCCTGTCGTCCAGCAACCCTGAACACCGGTTTCCTATCGTCCACCCTGAACCACCGTCATTAGCCACTCTACTGGCAGCTGCTTCATTTCTGCCTACACCCTATCAAGCCTTTGCAGATGTTTTCAATGAAAAGGAGGCAGACCAAGTGCCCCTACACCGGCCTTACGACTGCACCATTGATCTGATGGCAGATGCTCCGCTACCCATAGGCCAGTTATATCCCATTGCAGAACCTGAACTGGCAGCCCTTCAGGACTACCTTGAGAAAAACCTGGCACGTGTTTTTATTTGGCCTTCCACATCCCCCTTATCATCTCCTGTCTTATTTGTCAAAAAGAAAACAGGGGATCTCCACCTTTGCAATGATTATCGTGCTCTGAATAAGATCACGATTCAAGATCGTTACCCTCTTCCATTGATCCCCGAACTGCTTGATTGTCTGAAAGGAGCACAGATCTACACCAAACTTGACCTTCGAGGTGCATACAATTTAGTGCGCATTAAGGCCGGCGATGAATGGAAAACAGCCTTTGGCACCAGATACGGTCAATATGAAATCTAGTCATGCCATTCAGCTTGACCAATGCTCCAGCAGTCTTCCAGCGCTTCATGAACGACGTGTTCTGAGATCTATTGGTCCGGTTCGTTATCTTTTACCTGGACGACATCTTGGTATACTCCGCCTCCTTGACCCAGCATACTGATCATGTAAAACAAGTGTTTCAACGCCTTTGAGCACATGGACTATACGCTAAACTGGAAAAATGTGCATTTCACCTGAAATCTGTCGAGATCTTGGGCCACATCGTATCACCACAAGGAATCCTGATGGACCCAAAGAAGGTGGAAGCCATTCTTCAGTGGCAAGCCCCTCAGAATAGAAAGGACGCCCAACAACTACTCGGCTTTGCCAATTATTACCGCCAATTCATTCCGTCCTATGCAGCATTGACCACACCATTGAC
This sequence comes from Gekko japonicus, assembly GCF_001447785.1. Taxonomy (NCBI): domain Eukaryota; kingdom Metazoa; phylum Chordata; class Lepidosauria; order Squamata; family Gekkonidae; genus Gekko; species Gekko japonicus. The sequence goes on along the minus strand of NW_015176456.1, from coordinate 1,948,260 downwards.
ACGTCTACTTCGGCCAAAACAACCATTTCAATGGACACCTGAGGCAGAACATGCCTTCACCACCTTAAAAACCTGCTTTGCCTCTGGTCCATTGCTCCACTACCCAGACCCCCGACTCCCCTTCACTGTAGACTCAGACGCATCCAGTGTCGCCATAGGGGCCATTCTCTCTCAGCGAGACAACCCCACCCAACCTTTACAACCTTGTGCCTACTACTCCTGCTAGCTCACATCAGCAGAACGCAACTATACCGTATGGGAGAGGGAGTTACTAGCTATCAAAGCAGCATTCAAATCTAGAACACTTACTAGAAATCTAGAACACTTACAATCCACACGCCGGTTAAACCAACGCCAGATCTGCTGGTCTTTGTTCTTTTCTCATTTTAACTTCACGGTATCCTACATCCCTCATAACCAAAACCAAAAGGCTTATCACAAAAACCAGAATATGCACCCGCCCTAGCAGAGGAATCTCCAGAGACCACTATTCTGCCGCCCACTGTCTTCACCGCCAGTACCTGTCCACGATTCCTAGCCAATGACATCAGGACCAGTCAAGCCACTGATGCTTGGGCACAACAGTGCCTCCAAGAGCTTCAGCAAGGGGCTACAGGAGATCTAACCACCCGAGATGGACTCCTGCTTCACCGTGACCGTCTTTATGTTCCCCCGGGGCCTCTTAGGGCTCGAGTTCTCTGTCTCACCCATGATGCTCCTCCTGCTGGACATGTTGGGCACCATAAAACCACTCTCCTGTTAACTCAGGAATTCTGGTGGCCTCGAGTTCGGGCAGACGTCGATCGCTACGTAAGCTCCTGCAACACCCGCCGCCACGCCAAAGATGTTCCAGCCAAACCTTCCGGATTACTACATCCCTTACCTACTCCGTCTGGTCCTTGGGACGTTGTGTCAATGGACTTTATTGTCGACCTTCCTAGGTCCCAAGGACACACCTGCATCTTTGTTATAGTGGATTTATTTACGAAAATAGCACACTTCGTTCCTTGTGCTAAAATCCCGACTGGGGCTAAAACCGCCCTCCTGTATCTGCACCATGTCTTCCGGTTACATGGAATCCCGACCAGTATCGTCTCCGACCGCGGCCCACAATTCTCCTCCCATTTCTGGCAGGCCTTACACACTGGTTTGGGGACCGAGATCCATCTGTCTTCCGCCTATCACCCCCAAACCGATGGGCAGACAGAGAGAACCAACACCACCTTAGAGCAATATCTCAGGTGCTACACCAGCTATCAGCAGGATAACTGGTTCTCTTTGCTACCGCTGGCTGAATTTGCATACAATCATGCAGTGCACACCTCCACCCAGACAACACCGTTTGCAGCAAACTATGGACATCATCCACGGTTCTTTTCCACTACCAGTCCCTCCTCCAATGTCCCAGCCGCAGATGACCCGCATACAAGAACTACAAGCACTGCATGATCTCCTCCGAGAGCAACTACAACAAGCAAAAGACGCCTACAAACTCGCAGGTGACCATAAGCGGCATGAAGGACCGCCTCTACGGGTAGGCAATCTAGTCTGGTTCTCTACTCGGTATATCCGTACTCCTAGTCGCTCCCGCAAATTGGAGGCCCATTTCATCGGCCCCTACAGAATCACCGCCCAAGTCAACCCTGTCGCCTTCCGCCTGCAACTTCCTGATCACCTCTGGATCCACCCTGTTTTTCACCGTTCCCTACTCCAGTTGTTGTCCCCTCCTGATCCAAACCGAGGCACACCACCTGCACCACCACCGCCTGTCTTGATTGATGAGGAGGAGGAATATGAGGTACAGCAAATCCTCGATTCCCGACTTCAACGAGGTACACTCCAATAACTTGTGGATTGGAAAGGCTATGGGCCTGATGGGCCTGCCCCCAATCTTCATGCCCTTGACTTGGTCCGGCAATTCCACACCTCCTTCCTTGACAAACCCGGCCCTCAAGATAGGGGGGATAGTGTCATGCCTTCCCCCGACCTGGCGCCTGGGAAGGACCACCTTTTCGAAGCTTGCTTATCTGGACTCTGACTCTCGGTAACGCTCTGAGTACGGCCTGGCTTTACGTATTGGGACTGTTGCTCTGACACCGACCTAAAGGAATGAAGTAAATCACTGCAACCTACTCCATGGACTCCTACATTGGCAAAACGGTGGACCAGCAGGTCATAGTTGATCATGTCAAAAACCACTGTCAGATCAAGCAACAACAGCAGCGCCGACCCAGCTCAATTCAGATGTCTGTGGAGATTGTCTTGAGGGCAATCAGCCTTGTCTCTGTCCCATAGCCAAGGCAGAAACTGGACTGGAATGGGTCTAGGGCCGCTGTGTCCACCAGGAAACTCTGGAGCTGCTCAGCCACTGCTCTCCCTCAATGACCTTGCCCAGAAATGATACATTCGAGACTGGGCAGTAATTGGCCAGATCTGCTGTATCTAAAGTTGGCTTTTTCAAGAGCTCTATTACCACGGCCTCTTTTTAAAAAATATATATTTTTTTGATTTTTCAATACAATGCCTACACCCATAATATGTTTTAAATAAACAATCCATCCATTTATCACCTTATATAAATATTATCTAAACAGCAACAGGTCCACCCAGCATTACATTTTCCTTCTTAATCATTCATAAACTAGCACAATTTTTCCAGTACATGCATCTATTAATAACATTTTATAATTTTCATTATCCACCTTTTTTTCCTTAAGACAGTCCACTATCTAAATTTCCACTCAGTAATAATACTTTTCTTACCATTTAGATTTTTATATCTTTTTAACTTAAGCTTATTTTTATTCTATTTTAAATTTTTGTTTCTTTTTGTTTTAATTTTTCCATTATTTTCCTTACTTACCTCCCACCTATTCCAATCAGGGTTATTCTTTGCAGTCATTAAACTATCTTTTAAGCTCATTTATAGAGGAGCCAATAATCCAAGCACAACATTAATCAGATCAATTCATTCACATCTTCATACTCCACCATAGTTATATCCCCTCATATTAATCAGATCATTTCATTTCATTTTGTACCAAACCAAATAAATAATAGAAGATAATTACATAGATATTTTCCCCTACATAATTAATTTCTCTTTAGTGGTTTTGAGATTTTCTTCCTATTAAAATTTGCTTCTACTTTTCTCTTCAATATATATAAACCATTCTTAACTTATCTCTCCCATTTTAGAATGAATTTAGCATTTTTCTAAAAAAAAAAAAGAGCACCACTACACCATATATGAAACAAAAACCATTATTTCAGTGAATCTATTTACTCTTCACTAATCATTTCGTGCCACCACCTTTAATTCGCTCCCCTCCACTTATCTTAACCCTAGATCCTATATTCTAATATCACTTTACTCTAACCCAAACAATTCATATTATGTGCCTACAATCAAAATATAAAAATCCCTAAGTTCTATAACCTAATATCAATTTACTCTGGTCTGAACAATCCATATTATACAAGTCAGAATATCAAGATCATATATTAAAATCGCATAGTTTAATTTGCCTTCTGCACATCATTAATTTTTCTATCCGCAGTAGCATGTCTATATGTTCTTTCCCTTTGCACAGATGGTAGATCGTTTCCAGTCTCCCCTCAATGTTTTTTGAAAAAACATGTCTCCATATCATCTTGGCCCTTTTAACCTTCCACACAAATCGGTATTGTCTTTCCCTTTTCCACTTTTTCTTCACTTTCGACACTTTAGACATCATTCCTTTTCCTTTTTTCTTCTTTCTCTTCAGTTGACTCTTTTTCCTTGTTATGCCTTGGTATCAATATACGCATCGGCTCCATATCTTCCTCTTCTTGCCCAACCTCCAAGATCTGCTCCATACTCTCCATACTCTGGGTACCTTTTTCAATTGTCTTGGGACTCTCCACTAACAAGGGACAAAGGATGGTTCTCCGGGACCGGCACTCCTGCAGGTATCCCCTTGAGTGTGGGGTGCCGCAGGGAGCAGTGTTGTCCCCGATGCTATTTAATATCTATATGCACCCCCTTGCCCAGATTGCCCGGAGTTATGGGCTTGGGTGTCATCAGTATGCTGATGACACCCAGCTCTATCTGATGCTGGGTGGCCGGTCGAACTCGAGTCTCGATGACCTTCATCGGGCTTTAGAAGCTGTGGCTGGTTGGCTCCGGCTGAGCCGATTGAAACTAAACCCGACGAAGACGGAGGTCCTGGGCCTGAGTCGGAGTGGGAAGGGGTTAGGGCTCCCTCTCCCGACCTTGGATGGGGTACCTTTGGTGCCAGTTTCTGGGGTTCGGAGTTTGGGGGTGCTTCTGGACTCCACCCTAACGATGGAGGCCCAGGTGGCAGGCACTGTCAAGTCCACCTTTTTCCATCTTAGGCGTGCACGGCAGTTGGTCCCCTACCTTGACCGTGATGACCTGGCCACAGTGATCCACGCGACGGTCACCTCAAGGCTAGACTACTGCAACGCTCTCTACATGGGGCTGCCTTTGTCGCAAATCCGGAGGCTGCAACTGGTGCAGAATGCTGCGGCCAGGCTGTTAATGGGTCTCTCTAGAAGAGACCATGTGCGGCCTGCGCTGAAAGCGCTGCACTGGTTGCCAATAGCGTACCGGATTCGCTTCAAAGTGCTGGTCGTTACCTATAAAGCCCTACATGGCCAGGGTCCAACCTACCTGAAGGACCGCCTTTCCCCGTATGTTCCCCCAAAAGTACTACGGTCAGGGGCCCGAAATTTATTAGTCATCCCGGGCCCTAAGGATGTCAAACTAGCCGCCACGAGGACCAGGGCATTTTCAGTGGCGGCTCCTACCTGGTGGAATGAGCTCCCGGAGGAGATCAGGGCCCTGCGGGACCTCATGCAATTCCACAGGGGCTGCAAGGCGGAGCTCTTCCGCCAGGCTTTCAAGTAGGAGCCGCCACCCCTACTATACCACCACCGCCCCGAGGTCCTGATTAAACATCTGCTATCGAAGAATCCTCCTGCCGTTTTCGTGGGACTTTGGACATTCAATCCGCCATCTTTTAGATTATGAATGGGAGCTTGAGCACCTATTATTATATGTTAATATGTAGTATATGTTTTAAACTGTTTTGTATATATTGTTTTATCATGGCAAGTTGTTCTTGCCTCTGTGAGCCGCCCAGAGCCCACTGGGGAGGGCGGGGTATAAGTATGAAAATAAATAAAAATAAATGTAAGCTTGCAAATGCTGCTTTACTGCCCGCTTTAATCCCTTCTTGAATTCCTAAAACGGGAAAAGGAGTCGGGCGTCTCGGAGCAATTCGAGCCCCGTCCGTCGCCGCGCCGTGTTGCCGGAAGTCCAGCACCACGGCCTCTTTTAAGCCCCCCGGATAGACCCCAGAAGTGAGGGACGGGTTGATAATGTCCATCAGGGCCCCCCGCGTACCATCGCTGCCTGGCTTCACCAGCCACAATGGAACGGATCCAAGAGGCTTGTGGTTGGCCTGACAACACTCAGGATCCTGTCGATAACAGCTCGAGAGTGTCGGCTGAAGTTGTCATGGACTGAATTTAGAACTGTTATTATCTAATACTTTTAATGTTTTTATTCCAATACCATTTTACTGATCTGAATAATTACTACAGTAGCAAAAAAATTTATTTTACAAAGACAACTGCATATACTACTCCACTCCCAGACTGACCTGAAAGTGAAAAAGTCGAAAGAAAGCAGGGGGGGAAAGACAAATACAGTCAGGGCCACTTTTTTTAAAAAAAGGCTGAGTGGCCGGGATACAAAGAACCATTCTGTTACTTCTATTAATAAAAATGATAAAAACCTAATCCTTAAAAGCAACACAATTAGAATTAGATTAAATCAACCACCACAAAACACACCCACACACACCCCTTTAAAATCCAAGGTGCAGGACTATGGCACAGACAGACATATTCTCTGGCCCTTCCAGACCACCATTAAACGGCTCAGTACAGAAAGTTAAATCTAGCATGTGCACTTTTTCGTGCATCAGGCCCAGGACCATCTGAGAAAGGCCCAGGGCAGCCCTTAAGTCCTGAACCTGACCAAACAATGTGGCCCCTGTGTGGAGTCACCCATGAACAGTAGTCTGGGGGCTCTGAAAACCACATCAGAGACCACCTCTGGAAGAAAAGTATTCTTCTGGTGAGCGAAGCAAAAGGATATCCAAACCTATCCCTGGATCCCAACACCAAGTACACACAATCATAGCCAGCAATATTCTGCACTTGGAATCTAGTGGTGAAGAAAAACTCCCAAAAGATTATGGCTGCATCTTCTTCCCCCTCTTCTAGTTTGAGGTGGATAAAGGACTAAAAACCCACATGGGGATAACTCAGAAATAACAACATAACCCTGATTGTCTGGCCAAGTCTCAATCATGCATGCTAGGTCAATGTCCTCTTTTGTCACTAAATCATGGAATAGGGAGATTTTATTCCCCACTGACCAGGTGTAGTACAACAGCAATGTTGACGTAAGGGGTACTGAAGCCCTTGAACTCACATTTCTCAAGCTAGCACAAGGCACTTAGGCATGAGTTATTAAACTGCAACCAACACCTTAGGGTTGCCAGACCCCTGGGGGAAACAGGGGTTCTTCCACTTTCAGGGGCTTCAATCCACTGCTGGTCAGCTGACCGGTGGGAGAGCCCTGCATCCGAACAGCTCCCTTGTACCCAACATGCCAGGCACAATGACGTCAGCCAGAGGTGAAGTCATTGCACCAGGCACGTCATGCAGGGATGCGCTAGCATTTGGTTACCATAGAGAGTTTTTTGCACAAATGCTAGAGGGTCACCCACGCAACGTGTCCGGCACAGTGACATCATTGCAGCACACCAGAAGATCTCAAGGAGCCACCTGGAGCCCCCTGCTGGCAGCCTGTAAGCTGGGACCCTGAAAATCACCCAGGGCCCTGTTTGCTGCACCGCGGGGAGGGGGAAAGGAAGGGCCGAGGGTGGGAAGAGGGTGTGGGCCAGCAGCAAGCGCAGGAAGCTTGCACCCACCTGACCCAGCGCTGGCCCTATCAGAGGGGCTTGGGTGTTGGAGGTGCACTGGCAATTACTAAAGGCACAGCAGCGCCCCTCTCGCCATCTTTTCGGCATTGAGTGACTTGATGTTCCTCCGTACGACCCCTTTCTTCGAGTAACAACACATGGCTGGCAGAAGCGGGACCCAGAGCAGCTTTGAATCTTTGGTGGTGCAGGATGAGACATCTAGAAGGTTTACCTAACCCCCTCCATTCCATATTACTTTTGGACAGAGCAGAGGCAGCCCAGATGAGGTTCAGCCTTTGGTCTCTCCCCCGCCCCCCGCCTTCCCATCAGGCTTATTGTGCTCATCTTTGGGGACACTGCCATACGTTTAATAATTTCGCATTTTTCTACCCTGCCATTCTCCCCAGTGGAGAACCAAAGTGGCTTCCTTAATTTTCTCCTCCCGCATTTTCATCCTCACAACAACCCTGTGGTGTAGGGTGGGGCGGGCTCTCATGGCAGAATGGGAATTTGAAAACAGATCTCCCAGTCCCTATTCCAACACTGATTTTCCTGGAATGGAAACCTATTTTTAAAGCAATCTTGCAATAATCCAAAGGGCTGGAAGATCTGCTTTGAAGGATGTATAAATATCATCAATGGTTAAAGTGAATTGCACTCTTAGCTTCCAAGCAGAACAATACTGTTGGTCAGAGGATAGGGTTACCAACCTCCAGGTGGTGACTGGAGATTTCCTGCTATTGCAAATGATGTCCAGCCTTAAGAGGCACAGTGTTCTGCTTTGAAGAGCAGATACTACCAATGAGGAAAAGAAAAAAGGGGGGGAAATGGATTACGCTATTAGTTTTTTAAGAAGAACACTGCTATTGATCAATAGGTAGGGTTGCCAACCTCCAAGTGTTGGCCGACAATCTCCTGATATTACAACAGATATCCAGCCTTAGAATATGCTCTGGAAAATAGATGTCACCGATAGTTAAAATATATTATGTCTAGTTTTAAGCAATTCCACTGGAGCAGATGGCCATTTTGGAAGGTCGACCACGACACCACGTAAAGTCTCTACCAATCAGAGTAGGCAATGCTACTCTTAATAGGCTCGGGATCTGACATAACAGCATTTCCACTTAGCTGGACCAGGCAATGGATGGAGTGAAGGACTCTGCTGAGACCCGGGAGAGCTGCTGCCGTTCTGAGCAGATGAGTAGTGTCATGTATTTGTTGTTGTTGTTCAGTTGCACAGTCAAGTCCGACTCTTCACGACCCCATGGACCACATCACGGCAGGCCATCCTGTCTTCCATCGTGCACCGGAGTTTGCTTAATTTCATGTTCGTTGATAACACTGTCTAACCATCTCATCCTTTGCCGTCCCCTTCTTCTTTGACCTTCAGTCTTTCCCAGCATCAGGGCCTTCTCCAGTGAGTGCTCCCTTCTCATTTGGTGGCCAAAGTATTTGAGCTTCAGCTTTAGTATCTGGCCTTCCAGGGAACAGTCAGGGTTGATTTCTTTTAGGACTGACTGATTTGATCTACTTGCAGTCCAAGGGAGTATTACTGACCTTTAAATGCATTAATGAATATGCGTCAGCGCCAATAGGATATTGGAGATGGTTTGCTATGGCTAGGTTCTGCCTCGTGCTTTGCCGGTGACACCTAGCAGGCGTGTGCAAGCAGCACATGTGCCTACACACTAGAGTGGCACCCACCTCTGACAATGGGATACCGCAGGAAGACACAGGTGGTATACAAGATAGGCAGATAGGTATAGTGACTGCGTATCAGATAGACAGCTAGAGGTTAGGGACATAGTAAAGGTAGGTTGCAGGTTAGGTGACAATTCCTGTCAGGATGATGGAAGGCCATTGCAGCTATGGCTCAGCGGTAGCACAGTGGCTGGGCATGCAGTGGGTCACGGTTCAATCCCTGGGTTGAAGATCTCAAGGAGCCCCCTGGAGCCCCCTGCTGGCAGCCTGTAAGCACCTGGCAACTCTATAACCCCCTCACACTACTCTGCAGACCATTGTTTTAAAATCAGATGATAACTGGGAACCAATTAAAAGGTGTTATGTATCCCCCAACCACTAAGTAAGTGTGCTTTTGTTGTAGATTCCATTCAGTCCTCGAACTATAAAACACCCCTATTCAGGCATGGGAGTTATGGTAAAAGGGAATGCTACTTTCTTTCTCACCCTCCAGGCCCCCCTACCCCATTTTTATATAGTGAGAGAGTTCTGAAGATGGTCAGGCTCAAACCTACAGTATCAATATAGGATGGAACAGGTTTCGTATTATGTTTAATGCATTTTAGCATGCTCTTCTTCTTTGGAAGATGCATACATGGCTCTTTTGCTTCCACTTTACCCTCACAAGGTTAAATGGAAAGTTAATGTGACTGGACCAACATTGCTCAATAAGTTTCATGGCAAGCAGGGATCTGAACCTACCCCTTCTTGGTTCTAGTTCAACACCCCACACCCCACTAGGTAGTGAAGGCAGAAGGCCAAAAAACAATGTCCTTCCTCTCCCCACCCTTCATGAAACCTCCCTTCAACAATTTCAGAGATGCTCCACCTTTGTACATGGTTGGAAGAAATGAAAGGGAATCTCTGTGCTTTTGCTGTCTCTGAGAAGACTGGAAATAACAGATGCCCCTGCTTGATTCATCTTCCCTTTTCCAAACCAAGGAGAAAAGTAAAGGAGTCTCCAACCCTACCTACAAATCTCAGAGACATTAAAAAAGCAGGGAGATATTTTGCCACTTTTTAAAGATCTCTGAGGCGGCAGATATTTACAGGGCTCTGTTCTTTGCTTGGGAGAGAAGTGGGGAACTTAATCTTCATTCTCCCTTAAGTTGTAAGGAAACAGCCTTCAGTGCAATGGCAAGCAGGGAAAGGAAGGGCTTGTAATTCTTGCATGCATGTACTCTCTCTCTCTCTCTCTCTCTCTCTCTCTCTCGGGCAGGCTGTCCCTTTTCAGAGGGTGAAGGAGTGAATAGGTATTTTTTGTATGCCTAGGGCATCCCCATAGAATGAAGAAGCCTACCTCTTTCTTGTACAGCCCTGTTGTTTACTACATAGTCAGCTAGAGGGCCTCAGGCACTTGTCTATGACAGGATATGATATAAGAATCTGCTCTTTAAAGGAAAAACAAAGCCAAGAATCAAACTGGGCAATTCCAACTGCTACACTACTCATAAAAATGTAAGAACTGCCTTGCTGGATCAGACCAGAGGTCCTTCTAGCCCAGCATGCTGTTTCTCAAAGTGGATAAATTGCCCTGGATGGACAACTAACAGAACACAAAGGCTGAGACCTTCCAGATGTACCCTCCCTAGCAATGGTATTCACAGGTTTACCACATATGAATGTGGAAGTTTCCTTTAGTCGTCATAGCTAGAAGCCAGCCAGTTAGGCTGCGGTCACGCATGCTAAATAAACCATTTTCAATCCACTTTCAGTGCCATTCCCAACTGGATTTTTACCGTGTGAATTGGCAAAATCCAGTTGGAAAGTGGATTGAAAGTGGATTATTTAGTGTGTGTGACCTGCCCTAGTGTAGTAAAGTAGCTAAGAATAAGATGTATGCTGAGAAAATCCCAGTTCAAATCATGCTGCAGCCATGAATATACCTGATGATTTTTAAGTAAGCTCTCTGGGGATAATAATACTGCCCTACCTTGCCACATTGTTGTAAGAATTACTGAGATAAATGTGAAGGAAATTAGTAGAAATAGGTCCACTGCCATTATAAATGGCTCCCTTCTATCATATCCAGGTACCAAAACGCTTTCCCCACAGTTTTGAGTTCCTTTGATAGTGTACATCTATATATCTAATACTGAACTGGCCCCCTCTGTGCGGATCCTTAGATCCGGACATCGGGGGCACTTGGGGGGGAGGGAGAGGTTTGTGCACATGTGGGGCGGTCCCCACGTGTGCACAAAAATGCTAAATGTTGAAAAAACTTTCGGGGGGATGTTTAAATCCCCCCCGAAAGTGCCAGAGCGTTCCATGCGCATGCGCACGGAAGCTCTGTGACCTACCTGGCTTCCGTGCGCGGGAAAGAAACCGAACGGCCGGAGAGGCCCAGCAGCGTCGGCATCGGCGTCGAGAGACAGGTGAGGAGGGGGAAGAAAGTCGGGGAGGGGAAGAGAGACTGCCGAGGCCCGGCGGATGTAAGCCGCGCGGGCCTCGGTTCATGGGGGAAAAAGAGAAAGAGAGAGAGAGAGAAAGTCGGGGGGAGGGGGAACTGTGAGGGGGGGGAAGACAGCCCGGCGAGGCCTGGCGGATGTTAGCCGCGCGGGCCATGCTGCGACGGGGGAAAGAGAGAGAGAGAGAGAGACTGGGGGGGAAGAGAGAGAAGGCGGGGGAGAGAGAGACTGGGGGAAGAGAGAGAAGGGGGGAGGGGGAGCGAGAGAGAGAGAGAGACTGGGGGGGGGAAAGAGAGAGAGAGAGAGGGGGAGAGACGGGGGGGGGGAAAGAGAGAGACTGCCCCCCCACGAGTATCGCGGGTCCCCCCCTTGTCAAATCTAATTACCAATATCAAACCATGCATTTCTGAAGACCTAAGAGTGCCCCCCCAATCTTTTTCATGTAACCAAAGAATCAGCAGCAGCAGGATGAGGCAAAACCTGTAATGGGAGGGAGACATCAGATGAAATTCTGCCTCTTCTTGCAAATCTTGAGTGTCTTTAAGTTTTTGGAACTTGTGCAGTCATGAAGAATTAGTGGACTGTATCCAACCATGAAGTCCAAAGGTAACTGCCCTCTAATGGTTTGTCCTGTGTAATTGTCCTGTATAATTACAAGGTGTAATTTAAAGTGGTCACTATGTAGCAGTAATATTGTCCTTGGGACTCAGAATACTGTGAACATGGGAATCATTTAACAATCAATACATCATCATTGAATCCAATGGTCTCAGCTTCAACTGTATAGAACTTAGTTTATATCGTTGATATTGTAATTCATCTGGCCAAGAACTGACCACTATCTTTTAATTTATTATTTATTTATTTGTTCAACTTTTATCCTGCCCTTCCACCGAAGCGGCTCAGGGCGGCTCACAGCATTAATAAAACCAACATAGATAAAACATCAGTCCATAAAATAACTTTACATAACTACAATAAATATAAGTAAAAGTGGTTCGGTAAATCAATTACAACTAGCCATCGACCACATTGTTCACTACTTATATAGAATACATGTCTTAGCAGGTCGGCAGGCTTGGCTGGCATACCGTCGCTCTCATTGGTATGCCTGGCGGAAAAGCTCCGTCTTCACGGCCTTGCGGAATTTCTGGAGATCTTGCAGACCTGGATCTCACTAGGGAGCTCATTCCAATATGCTGGTGCAGCTAGCGAAAATGCTCTAGACCTAGTTGTTGTCAACCTGGCCTCTTTAGGGCCAGGAAGGGTCAGGCGATGTTGAGTCCCAGATCTCAGTGCTCTCTGGGGAACATACGGGGAAAGGTGGGTCCTCAGGTAGACAGGTCCCTGACCATATAGGGCTTTAAAGGTCAAAACCAGCACCTTGAAGTGGATCCAGAATGCTATTGGCAGCCAGTGCAACGCCTTTAGCACAGGCTGGATGTGCTCCCGCATCGGGAGGACCATCAGTAGCCTGGCCACCGTGTTTTGCACCAGCTGCAGCTTCTGAAGTTGCCCCAAGGGCAGCTCCATATAGAGATAGCAATATCAAATTCTAATGCAGTTACAAGAATAAATGCAAAAGAGCAAATGTATTCTATCTAAAGGTTCATGTTTAAGTGTACGAAAACGAGAATTGAAATTATGGCATTTATCTTTATACACAGATCACACTTTAAAACAAAAATCACATATTGTACCAACAACAATAAGATGTATTAGAGACCATCTAAATCTCATCCGCTGCACATTCTTCTGTGTCATTTGCACTATATTTTCAGACAATACAGCTTTATGATTACTGCTTCAGAAATACGAACAGATCTGACAATCAAATCAAAATTAAAATGAAATGCGTATCAATGAACAGTGGGGATGAACTTTATTTGAAGTACAGTCTATTGTATTTTAATCTTGTAGTAAAACGTGCATATGTGTGCACATATACTGCCATCTTGGAGCTGAAGATGGAAACAAACAACTCACTTGGATAATTTTCTGTCCATATTGAAAAACATTCCCAAATCTTGGAATATCCAATATGATTAGTCATATTTGGCTGAAGTACTGCTTCAATTACAGAAAACACTTTGGCTTCAATGCCTATTTTATTGCTTTCAGTGGCAACTTTGCAGTCATTAATGGAAGCATGATTTTGCTTCACAAAGAATGGAAAAGTAATAAAATGGATAAAATAATCCAAATTCAGTATACAGGTCCATAGATTTAATGAATAGATTGGTTATCAATAACTGTTAATAGGAAGTTACAATAACTGACAATATATTTGTTGTGCTTTTGATCATAAATACTGTAACCCACACAAAAACAATGTCTTTTTCATGCTAGAGTTTCTTTGCCATCAGTAACATATTCCAGTCTTCAGAATTATATCACTGTAGTTTAAAAAGATGGCTCAAGAAAGAAAATCTATAGTCAACATTTAAACAAAGCTGTTCAGGGTTACCAAGATTCAATATTGTTTGTCCATTAAACATTTTCCTCTTTTTAAAAAAATCAAGGTTCACAGCATAATATTCCTTTACTCTCAATTTGTAAACAACAGTTAATGAGCTTTGTTAAACATGTGTATTTCTTTTTAGGAAGATGAAAGAATCCATTAGAGGAGTATAATCCAAAGTAAAGGTGAAAACTATTCAGTGTGGCTATTTCACTTCATTAACAGCTATGTTGCTCAAATTGATACAAATGGTCTCCTTCTGTTTCTGACTGTTGGCTTGTCTGATTAGTAAAACTAATTGTTCAGGCTGGGAAGATCTCCTATATCTAAATAGAAGATGTGCAGTTTGTAACCTGCTTAATTTGCCTTATGTCCTGCATGGCCCTCAGTATGGTGTTCATTAAAGTATCAGCTGTTTTGATTGCAGAAGTGGCAGTATAAACATGAGCATATTTTTCTTTGTTAAAAAGGCCAGATTGTCCATAATAATATACACTTTGTTTAAAATGGCAAGAAATCATCAGGTACATACGATGGCATTTATAAATTCCTTCATGTCATTCCTTTTTTTCCTGAGCAATACAATAATACTAAAGACAATGGCAGGAAAAATACTGGAGGACAGAAGCTTAGGGCGGAATTAGGCCAACTGGTCCAAAGCCTAAATTTTGGCATTTGGATTGAAACTTAACATTTGAATGATAAATAAGAGCTGCAAATCCAGAAAAGTTCAAAAATCCACATGCATCTGGAGCTTTTAACTTAGTTTTTCATCAACTGGCTCCTGGTGCTGAATCACCAAAACCGCTCTATAGTTTAAGTGCAATGCCAATTTAGCACTAGGAGCCATGACAGGGTAAACAAAAAAGATAACATGTACATGTACACAGATCCTGTAACACACACAATAATTTCTTCTGCACTGCAGCCAAGCTGTATTCCAACATTTCTAAAATTATCAGATTTTAGGATCAATTTTCAATAGGAAAAATGAAATGCCTGGAATAGTGTTCCGTTCCTAGGACAGTTAAAACAGAAACAACGCAGCTTATTTGGAATTTCAATAAACCCTGAAAGTTTAGGGGAGGGGGAAATGGACATCAACTGGTCAGTAAAACTAGTAGTTAGAATGTTTACAAGGCAGTTACACTACGGACGATGATAACCAACAAGTGATGGCAAACAAGATATTTATAATTCTTGACTGCTAAATTTTACTGGTGTCTTTACCCAATAAAAACCTACAATAAAAAACTGTAAGCTCTTTTAACCAATTATTCTGCTATTATAAGTGGATGTTTTAAAAAGTGACCAGAAGTAGACTGTCAATTCCTAGCATTGCTCAACGAAAGCAGAATATTCTAAACAGAAGCTCAGGTACTTCTGGTGAGTTCACATACGGGATCTTCAACTCCCAGTCCAAGTTATCTCAAGATATGACCCAACACAGGTGATATGAGCTGATTAATGTGGCTGAAATGTATTTAAATGTATTATTTAAATGATAGTATTAATTCCTAAATCAATGCTGCTCATTGTAGTTAATGTCTACCCCCCACACACGGATAGAGCATAGGAAAATATTACAGGGATTACAAGACAGGAGAACACTATTTTAAGAAGAAAGTGACAGGCACAATTATTACAAGATGTAAGTAGAAAAGTGATATACCAATGGCCTTTGTCACTACAGATCTGTAGCTGTTCAAGTAAAAGCAAACTACACGGAAGCTATTATTAATAAATGACTATTAAAAGCTTGCTAAGTAAGCATCTGGTGTTGGAAAAAGCAGAAGAAAGCTTTGCTTCTATTTAGAGAAGATAAAATATGGCAGACTGGATAGGTTTCAGTGGTGAATGTTCTGCTTGCATCTTTATTGTACATCAGCCTACTACTCTAAACACGTATTTCTTATCTTATCTTGAACATGTATCAAATTATTAGCATGAATGATAGTTTCGCTTAAAATATAGCAGAGTCAGTTGACTCTGATACCTGAGGAACATGATATTCATTTATTTCATATTTATACTTGCTGCACTAAAGTGGTTTAGGGATTATGCACATGCAAAAGATCCCTATATAAACATCCACTCTAAACAATATTCGTTTTGAAATTTAGACTGTGGGATCAGTATTCTTATCACATTTATACCCCATCCTCCCTCCAAGCAGATCAGGGTGGCAAACATGGGTGGGATTATCCATCCTTCCACCCCCAATATTAACCCTGTCAAATTTGTGAAACTGGAGGGACTGGCTCTAGGTAATTCAGTAAACTTCACAGTTTGAATATAGAGTCAAGTACAGACCTCACAGATTTAAGCTTTACTATGTAACCATCTCTCTTATATATAAAGCTCATTTCGTGTGAGACTCGCCTAAATGTTCCACATGCCTCCCTAGCCACTGGGTCTATGACCTGTCACTCAGTGTGTGGGGGGGGATCCCATGTCTGGATTGCCTCCCTCCGTCGCCTTGGCCCCGCCCACAGAACTGCCAAGCGGCCTCTCGCCCTCAGTCTGCACGGGGTGCAAGGCAGGACGGACGCTCCACCGCTGGGATGTGAGCGAGCCAGGGGGCGAGTGAACATAAGAACATAAGAGACGCCAATGTTGGATCAGGCCAAAGGCCCATCCAGTCCAACACTCTGTGTCACACAGTGGCCAGAAATACCAGTGCCATCAGGAGGTCCAGCAGTGGGGCCAGGACATTAGAAGCCCTCCCACTGTTGACCCCCCCAAGCACCAAGATGACAGAGCATCACTTGCCCCAGAGCCCCTAGCTATACCTTGTGGCTAATAGCCACTGATGGACCTCTGCTCCATATGCTTATCTAATTCCCTTTTGAAGCCGTCCATGCTTGTAGCACCCACCACTTCCTGTGGCAGTGAATTCCATGTGTTAATCACTCTTTGGGTGAAGAAGTACTTCCTTTTATCCGTTCTAACCCGACCGCTCTGCAGTTTCATGGAGTGCCCACGAGTTCTTGTATTGTGAGAAAGGGAGAAAAGTACCTCTTTCTCTACCTGCTCTTTCCCATGCATAATCTTATAAACCTCGATCATGTCACCCCTCAGTCGTCTTTTCTCCAAGCTAAAGAGCCGTAAGCGCTTTAACCTTTCCTCATAGGGAAAGGGTTCCAACCCTTTTATCATTCGAGTTGCCCTTTTCTGCACTTT
>NW_015176456.1:1917193-1931432 GCF_001447785.1 Gekko japonicus | reverse complement strand
CAGCATAGCATTGGCCTTCTTTATTGCAGTCACACACTGTCTCGACATTTTCAGTGAGTTATCCACTACAACTCCAAGATCTCTCTCTTGCTCAGTCTCTGCCAGTTCAGACCCCATCAATGTGTATTTATATTTAGGATTTTTGGCTCCAATGTGCATCACCTTGCACTTGGCCACATTGAACCCCATTTGCCATGTTGACGCCCACTCGCCCATCCTTGACAGATCCCTTTGGAGTGCCTCACAATCCTCACTGGTTTTCACCTCCCTGAACAACTTTGTATCATCCGCAAATTTAGCCACTTCACTGCTTACTCCCATCTCCAAATCATTAATGAACAAGTTAAAAAGCAGTGGACCAAGTACTGAGTGGTGCCCTGTTCCCTCCCCCTGCCACCATCGCATCGGGGGGAAGCCGGGGACTGCGGGACAATCCTCCCACCACCACACAAGACCTCCAACCGCCCCATCTCACCTTTCCCTGCTCCGCCGCGAGGACACTGACTCATGGCCGCGTCCCAGGCAGGTGGGGGCTGAAAAGCCCCCACTTCACTCACCTCTCTTCCAGCAAACCCCTGACTGTCGCCGACCCCTCTCCGTCCACCCCCTGCCCCTGCCTTCTGTGGCCGCTTGGCACCCTCCCAGAGGGCCAGGCGGCATGGGACCTCTCCACCAGTGGTGTGCTGGGCGCCTTGGCCTGCCGATGCCTCCGGCAGCCAGGGGAAGTCCGGCCGCCCAACTTGGCCCTCCAATGGCTCCATCCTGCTGTGGGGGGCTGCGCCCGGACTCCTCCACCTGTGGGGGCCTCGAGTGCACCGGCCACGCAGGGCGCCAAGTGCCCCATTGCGGGAGGGCCCGGCTGGTCGCCTTGCCCTGCCATGGCCTCGGGCTGATGGCGGGGCCACACACCTTTGCCCCCTCACTGCTCAGCCGCCCCGGGTGGGCAGCTGCCCACCACCCACACTAGTGCCCGCTGTCTCCTGCTACAGTGGGCCTTCTTCCTAGTTACCTATAAATGCCACTGATTGCACACAGCAGCAATCAGGACGTGAGCAAGGAAATACATTATTATTTTTTGATGGCGTATACGTGACAGTTATTAACAGAAGAACACTACCTAACAAGTTAGTGAAAGGCAGAATTCATTTTATAAATATACAACCACATAATATACCATATCCTACAAGATAACACACACACACAAACTATACTTACATATATAATCTATATTTGGATGTACAGTCTTAAGCAGAGTTCCAGTCTTCTAAATCCACTAAAAAACACTGACTTCAATTGACTTAAAAGGGCTTAACTCCATTTAGGATTGTATCACAAATCTGATTAAAGGTCATATTTGAAAACACTTCAGAATTTGTACCCTGAGCCCTCTTGATTCTGCCTTGCGCTGGTCCTATGGCTAAGACTACCATCAGCAGTATTCTCACTACATTTATCCAGTATTAGGCAAGGTGAGTTAGAATTTCTCTGCATGAGTTTTAGCATGTAGTACCAAACTATTCAGACATTTATGCCTGATATTAATCCATAAATCTGTTCCTTTGTATGAAATGAAGGTCTCCAAGCTTCGTAATGGCTAAATCCCATCCATAACTGACTACTAGTTTTCACATGCTCACCTTCACACTGCTACCCATGTTTAGAAGAAGCCATTACTTGGCTGGAAAGGAACTGAATCAATCACCTATATACATGATGTCTACATTATACTTATTGGAGCTGAAATTTAATGTAGGTTCCATATTTAAATCAAAGATGCTATCTAGTAGACCAAAAAGCAGAGGTGTTTTTTTGGTTTGTTTCGGGTTTTGTTTGGCAAGTTATGTGCTTGAAAGCAAGTTGGCCCTGAAATAAGTACTAACAGAGAAAGGCAACACACAACAGATTAAATGATTTGGATAATCTGATGATCTCTTTGTTACAGAGCAGTTGCCGCCTCCTGATACTGAATTCTTGAGTTGTAGCATTTGGCCTAGGAAAATTACATGCTTAAGTCCACCCACCCCCCCAATATTCAGAGCATATCTTATTTTAAATAATAGCATAAAGCTGAGAGATGATGAATCTTGGATACATATGGCACCAAATTAAAATGCAGTCTGTGTTTCACTGTAAAAAAGCTATGAAGATGAAATGGATGCTTTATATAAAATATTTACATATAGAATGTAAAAAATGTACTATGGTTGGTAACCTTTATGACTTTGGGGAACCATGTATTTACATATCTCTATCTTTGCATGTGCGTATCTGTGTGTTGTGTATATATTTTTAACAGTTGACAGCTGTTTTAGAGCATACAGAGATGCCAAGCTGAATGAGGGTCTTGATTACTTCAAGATTAGCTATCTTAAGTTTCTATTCATTTTAAGTGTTGTTAGTGCGAAGAGTCATTAGTCACTTCCTTGTCTCGTAGAACATCAGCATACATTTACATTGTTAATGAACATTTGGGGTAAATGAATTAATGGCACTTTTAAACATCAATTCGATCCTAATAACTTTATATGTCGAAGCAATGTTAAGATTCAACTTAAAAAAACAGAAAGGTTTTTCTGGCTAGGCAACTAATTGCTCCTGGGCACACAAAAAAAGGTGCACTAATTAAAATATTTCTTAGAGAGATCAAAAATCACAGAAAAGGAATGAAATGTGGAAATATCAGCTTTTGAGTTCTCAACAAGAAGCTTTTAAATTTCTGCTTAATGATGGCTTGAAAACAGGCTGTCATATTAAAATACAAATATATTATAAAAATAGGGGGTGCTTAGTATTTCCAACTTTAAAAACAAAAACAAATGGTACTTTCTTATCTTTCTGCTGAGCCTATGGGATGTAAAACATGGATAATCAAATATCTGGGTAGTTGGGAACAAAATTTACATGGGACAGACACTTTGGGAGAAAGTGTAAAGTCTGAAGGCTTTTGAATAACTCAAATAATTTAAGACCAAGATTTGATTGTATTTTTGTGCCCTCTAGGTAGAAACATTTGGATGGGATAAATGAGCTAATTACAGCATGATTGACCACTATTACAAATCTTGCATATTTTACAAATGTTTATGTACTAGTGAATATAAACCTACTTTATCAGTGATCCAATGAAGTTATACAGATATACCTATCAATGATGTATCAGGCAACTCTATCAGTAAGCAACATGTTTTGTTACTACTATATGATGTGTGGTCAATACATGTATATTCATTCAGAAAAGTTTATTTAAAAACACCCTGGAAACATAGCACAAAATTAATCCAGCTGAAACATATTTTTAAATTCATTTTTCTGACATGTGAATTCATGGACCAGAAGATTACAAGTAGTAAAGGTGTCACGGTGTGTTATGAAGTACTTGCAAAATGGTCTTAAATGACAAGGATAAGATTTCAAGCATCTTGTTATTTTCCTCTAGTTAACTATGTAGTCCGTGATCACAGATAAAATGAGAAGACAACTAACACATGCATACGCTTGCATTATTCCAGGTAGTTTCTCTTCATGGCACTCTAAATACTGCCTTCTGGGAAATTTCACCAGAGTATCTGTGACCTCAGTAGTATATCTACAAACATGCTAGGATAGTATAACAGACCATGGTATGACCTGGGCTCTGTAGGCTGATTTAAAAAGACCCCAAAATACAGCTTTTAAAGATACAGGTGCCAATATCAGCTTTTATTAAAAACCCCAAAACCTCTGTAAGTAAAAATAAAAGTCTGCTAGAATTTTATCAACACCACCCAAAATAAAATAGAAATTTAATAGAAAGCAGCGACCCATATCATTATAAAGACATTACCAAAGCCACATACACAATAGGAAAGCAAACAAGCAGTGCAAAGTTGGCTCAGAGCTTATTTTTGCACGTTGTTTAGTAAAGGCTATATTGAATTTCAGTATTGTGATGGTGAAATCATTGTTTGCCTTATGATTAAAAAAGGATGAAAGTGAATTAAACATTTGGCTACTGTTTCTGTATACAAATTTGTTGATGTGTCATCGTCTTTATTAATAGCAAAGTGCTTTACATACGTGCACTGAAATATTCTCAAAAACGTATCCTGATCAACAGCTTTGGGGGAAGAAAATTAAACACATCACAAACTGAGTGAAACTCACCATCTTCAGGCTTGTTCACAAAGCTCTGCAAGGGATCAATACCGATTTCTTGTTCTTCTGTCTGCAAAGGATGTCTTGTTTCAGATACGGAATGATACATATTGGCACTTGTACAGTTCAATCAGTGAAAATTACCTGGGAGAAAAAGTTAAAAAAATAATCGTAACTACTAAATCTACACTGTACTACAGTAGCAAAGATTTCATTAAATTTAATAATATTGGTTAGCATAAAGCATGTCCACTGAAACTCTAAACATGCTAGTAGTTACCTATTTATCAGTTAATAAAAAGGACTTTACCCAGTATATTTACTGCATGGTGAAGAAAAGAATGTACCAACATTTAAGTTTTATCTACTTTTTTTCTTGAACATTTGGCAGAGTTCCCTGTAGCCTCGTTCTTCTGAAGTTTATGCTGGTCACCACCAAACTTTTCTTGCACTTTGTTACAAAACTGATCCATGAGGAACAACTGATGGCAAGTTCCTGGAGTTCAATACATTAGCTGTACTCATGTCAAGACTCTAGCACCTGAGCAGCACCACGGCAGAGTATTGTAACATAAAATTCTACTACAGTATGGTACTCCAAGCCCTGGTAGATTCCAAAGGAACATTCATGGACATGTCTGCCAGAGTGTCTAGCAGGAGCAATGACATGATTGTGTCTTGGATCTTCCTCCAGTGGCTAATGATGTTAGGAACATTTTCCTCCAACAGTGCTTAACTGACTAACAGGGTGCCAGCAAAGCTTACGATTACTGGAGATGGAATCTATTTTATTCAGACATATCCAGGTAGTTGTTAGTACCTCTTGCAACTCAAGAAAGCAGACACAAGAAAACTGTGTATATCTTGAATGTGAGGGAAATGTGCAACCCTTACACCCAGTTTAAATAATCATGCCACACTTGGTGCAGACTTCAACGGATGCTGCCAAGCTCCATGCATGCTGCCATCGTTACCAAAGTCACCAGAAGCACACCAACAGAATACACAGCATAAACATATCTAACTATTTTGGCAGAGAGTCAGTGTGGTATAGTGGTTAAGAGTGTTAGACTAGTATCCAAGGGACTCCTACTCACATTATGGAAGCTTGATGAGTGGCCTTCCATCCTCTCTCTAAGGCATCACACTCTCTAAGGCTGCGGTCACACACACTAAATAATACACTTTCAATCCACTTTCAGTGTACTTTCTGACTGGATTTTACTGTGTGAATTGGCAAAATTCAGTTGGAAAGTGAATTGAAAGTGGATTATTTACTATGTGTGACTGCAAAATAAGCCTGGCTTACCTCACAGGGTTGTTGTGAGGATAAAACAGAGGAGAGAAGGATGGTGTAAGCTGCTTTGGGTCCCCACTGGGGAGAAAGGCTGGGTATAAAATAAATATATAAATAAATCTCACATCCTAAACACTAGGGATAGATTACTGTATAGAATTCTAGGGGCTGCCTCCTCCATCCTTTCTTGCTCATCTGGCTTTCCTTTCTACTGCTGTGTGTTGTCTCTTTAGTTGGCTTGATCAGTTTCCCTCCCCAAGAAAACAGAATTGATTTCTATATGATTGCTTGTCTGGAGATCCTGGTTTAGCATTTTCTATCTCCCAAGCTGCCTTACAGTGAGTCAAACCATTAGTCTATCAAGCTTAGGAGGCTTTGACTGTCAGGAGGCTTTGCAGGCAGAGGTCTTAAACATCCTCATTTTTCAAAAAATTCTGCCGCCTGAAAATATTTATCACATATAGGTAGTGTACGTATTCCAAAACTATCACACTTTGTTGTTGAAGTAACCTGTTACCATGTAAAGGAGATTGCCATGATTTGATACTTTAATTGGAACCGGTGCAGTTTATGCTGGCTGAAACGCGATCACACTTACCTCCTGTCTGCGGAGCCCATCGCTGTATGCCCGTTCTTTTTTTTACTCAGTTTGAGCATGCGCATAGGCAGCCATCCACAGAATGGCGATCTTCACACATGCGCAAAACACCCTGTCTTACATTTAAAGTTTAAAGGTAAGGACTTACCTTTAAAGTTTAAAGACCAAACTGGCCTCCCTGAGGTCTCGGAGTCCTCCAAAACCTTAAACTAAGGACCTTTTCTTTTTTAAAAAAACAAACGCCGGGGCGAAGCTTCGCCCAAGTGCATATCACCAACCTAACCAAAAAAAATGGCAGGCGAAAATCGAAGCCTCGGGCTTCCGAACGGAAGTGGCTTTACAACGTTGGAGAGCGATCAGACGGGGGTAACGCGATTACAACCATTGCACTCAGGATACCACTACTTGGGGACCTAGTGGCAGAATACAATGGTGTAAAGCTCTTTGCAACGGTTAGGGATGGAAGGCAGATGTTCGCCGTGTGAACGCCGGTAAGTACACCGATTCCAACCGGCACCTATACCGTTGCAAATGCCCCGTCTGAACGCACTCCTAGTGTCCCAATCAAGAAGTAAAAACATTGCCAAAGTCCTTTAAAAGGCACTGTTATAGAATACAGGCAGAAAGAATACAAGTCAAGTTTCTATCCAAAGTAGCAATATAAAGATTACAAAGGCCAGCCAACAGAAAACTGTTTTTACATCAGCAATTCAGTATAAACTGCTGTTAAAAACAATCAATGAACAATACCTATTAACCTAACCACTCTGAATACCAAGCAATCCTTTTGATAGTTTCAGCATTTAATTTTTAAACAACAGTAAACAAAATTAAATCATTATGATGGCTCATGGGACATTTCTTAAAGAAAGATTTATTCTTTACAGAACTGCAGGTTTATAATACTCTACAAGATATTGTTCTAGTTGCATAAAATGTAATTTAACAAAATCATTACCAAATATTTTTAACAATATTGTGTAGACTACTGATATGCGCTTCTGGAGCCCACTAATCATCTGTCTCCTGTTGTTTCATCCTTTTTTGCCCCAAAAGGATTGACCACTTTATTATGTGTGTACAAATAAAGGCACCTCAGACTGTAATCTTACTTTTCCTTGACAATCTGCGTGTAGATCAGTGTCAACTGCTTTCATTGCAATTGGGGAAATATGGGAAGCTGATGTGGACAGAAGTCACAACATGGACTCTTTAAATATCTCATACCGCCCTGGCAATGTGTGAATGAGAGGTATTGCTGTTACTGAGTAACCAAGGTAAAGTATGATCCCACCCGGAACCCAGTTTCCAGATAAGGGTTCTGTCCTCAATGCAATGCCAGCACTGTTTCAGTATTCCCACTCAGGCTCAAATAATAAAAGCAGTGATATAGCTTTTATTATAGCTATTATATGTATAGCTTTATAGAGCATGGGAATTCTGTTTAAAAAAAGGTTTACAACTTCACAGAAATGCAAATATGAATAACTGGAGTGGGTATTTAGAGTGGGGATCAAGACCACAAGAAAACAAATGTAGTTTTAAACATCCATATACGCAGATTGTAAAAACTGACCCCACCTCCTCCCCATCCTCATTCTTTGCAAGTCCTCTCTGGCAGTTCCAAAGATTAAAAGATAATTCTTATTTAAAGTGTCATGAGATGCTGAAAGAGAAAAAAACAACCCTGAAACAGCATCCATCCCCTTCTAGACAAAGAGTGAGGCCAGGGCTCAGAATCTGCTGGCAGCCCATGGAAGGGAGATGGTGGATGTCAATGTACCCTTGCAAGCCAGTCACCATGAAGGGAGAAGTGTAGGCAAAGGCTTACTTAAACCTCCTGAGAGGAACATTACAGGATAGTGTTTTTTAAAAGTATCAATAAGTTCCATGTTGTCCTTTGCAGGTCAGCAAGTAAGTCAATTTTTAAAAGGTAGCAATAGCAGCATATGAAATACCAAAAGCTGTCTCTCATTAAACATTTCTGAAGAAATGATTATCAACAGCATTCCTCCATCTTGTCAGAAGAAACTGTACTTTGATGTTTTCCTGCTAGAAAATGGCCTCCTACTGCAAGTCAGAGAATTTCTGGTTGGACATTTGAAATGGAGCTACTCTCTCAGGTATACCCTTTAAAATTTACATATTTCTTTTTAAAACAAACTGACAGTTTCTTTCTGTTATGTCCCCCCCCCCCATCCCCAAGGTAGATCTGCTCAGACAAACAAGGTATGTTAAGGAACTCATCCAGCAGAAGGGTGACGACAATAACAACAGACCTTTCCAGTGGTGGACCCCACTTTCTGAAATGGCTTGCTAGCTGAGGTTATGAGGACTCCCACACAGCTGATCTTCAGAGTTCTGTAAAGTAGTACTGTTTAGAAGAATGAATGTTTGAGCTTCCACCACACCACTTTTTGTAGATTTGCAGCAGAGATCTATATGTAAGCTGCTGTTTTTAGTGGTATTTATTGCTGATGTTTTAATACTGATTACCATGGTTTTTAACTAATCTTGCATGCTGTCTTGGGTCCTTCTGAGAGGCAGGCATTAAATAAATAAATAAATAAATAAATAAAATAAATAATACTGTCTCTTTCTAAACTGCTTCCATAAGCACTCCTTGGCCTACTCTTTGCCCCTCAGAAGTCTAACATTTTTCAAATACTTCTTCTGCCTAGGCTAAACAAACTATCATTTTTGTTAAACAGCACTGAGGAAAACATAATTGAACCAGTGGCAAAGTTCTTACTGGCTGCTGCTTTTATACACAGTAAAATTTTGTAAATGCTCAATGCGGGGTACTTTATTGGAAATCGTATCTTATCCTGAAATTGAATTTTACTTCTTAGATATGATGTTTTACTTCTGTGAAATGCCATTAAAGGAACTGTTTGTGTGGATCAAATACTTCTTCTGAAGTTGCCTGGGTCACAACCAGGTATCGCTGACATTGATCAGCATTCCAGTGCTAGAGAAGAAATGCCAGTATCCATCATATGAGCTTGCAGGGAACATCCTGCTCATAGATATATCTTTCTGATGATGTTGGATGTACAAAATTACACTCAGATGTGAGAACAGGATAGAAGAACTAATAAAATGGCAAAAAGAGAAAAACTACCTATGTATAAGGATGCTGAAGAAAAAAATTCCAGATATCTCTAAATATTTAGCACCTGCAACCGCCCTTCAAAGTATGTTTGGAAAGAGAATGTGAGCCATGTGAATACTCTTTCAATGTGCTTAGCTCTAATGAAAGAAACTCAAACCCTTGCCAACAATCCCCTGCCACTAACACCTTCCCCACAAATATGGTGGGTGTCAGGTATCTCACTTACCACGACATACAGCAAGAAAAGTAATCAAGGACTGCACCTCTCTCTTAATTCACCTACCAAGCTTCTTTCATAATTCACTACCAACCATCTGTCACTGAAGAAGTGTTTTCTTTAGACATAAAAAAATTGCAGAATTTGACATATTTTCGATAGCGCAAAGCAAGCATGTTTTCTTTCATAAATTGTAACCGATTATATATCATTAAAATGGAATGATGCAAATAGGGGGGAAAGGCCTAATGCTATGAAGTTGATCAGCTGGATTCCAAAATGAAGTGGCACAAGCTCATGTCACTAAATGACTTGTCACTAGTAACTAGCAAATCTAGTGATCATAAAATGCAGTTAATTTTTATTCTGTTTAGTAAAAACCTGGACTTTATAGTACTATCGAGTCTGAGCTTTAACACAAAACAGAGTTGTATTGGACTTTAAATAAGTTAATTAAGTATTAAAATCAATCATGTGAAAGTCTTAATATTTAATATTGTTAGATAGTGTATCAAAGTGGTTTTATTATTTATTTACTCCAAACCTTTCCAGAATACTTCATTTTGCATCAGGGGGTCTGTATCTCACACGATAAATGCATTTACAATGCCAAATAAATTATATATAAAAGCATTTGTCTTAATACACGTCATTCAATATTAAATATCACCCATTGGTACCACCCTGAAACCTTAATCCATTTTTACCAACTGCACATTTGTATTATTCAAATGTTGTCTATTAAATAGTTTTCTGTCTAGCTATAGTGCAGAACTAAGAACAATCATCACAGGCAATTTAAAATAATATCTGCTGGGTTTCATTGTTTTGTATCTTACCAGTACTTAACACTAAGGGTACAAACTCTGTGGTGAATTAAAATGTCAGACAGGAAAGACAATAGAAATTTCCTAGAACAAACAGAAAGCATATGGCCAGCAGCTTTTGTGTAGCTTTCAAACTTTTGACATTACAACTAAATGAAAAAAGACTGCATCAAAATAATTTCTTGCTATACAAATCTTTTATAGCATCCCTGTCCGTGGTCTAATCTAAAAGCACTGTGGATTAGTTGGAGCACCAGAGGAGTGGGACTTTAACAAGCACCATCAACATTACCTCACTGTCTGAGAAAATACAACAGTCTGTTCTAGAGCTACTCTTCTAGGATCTGCTTGAGACCCAACACCATATCATTCACGTTCCCATATTAACAGGCAAGTGAGTATTGCTGACTACCTATTATCTGCCTTTTCCTTTTTATTTGACTCTAGAACAGCCTGAAATCTTTGACAGAAAGGACACTTCCATTTCTTCCACCATGCTTAAGTGCTTTAAACATTATTAAATACCCTAGAGATGACGTTCCCTGCTTCTAACAACCTCAGCTCTGAATCACCACAACCAATATCTCCCTTAACCCAGAGCCCTATCTGACACAGTTCCTTTTGCCATGGGACAAGAAGTAGTACATCAATTTAAAATAGTGCCACCTGTGGCTTAAGGGCTGAAAGGTTCATAGACAATCAAAAGTGCTCTCTGAGGGAATGGGAGAAAAACACCCCCAAGCACAGGGCTTAAAAATGGATGAACACAGTGAGGTCTGTTCTTGGAAGGGACCACACTCTGGGATGACAGAGGTCACTAGTAATACTTGAGGCAGCTGAGCATATTCCAGTGAGATGAGGAAGAAAAGAATCCTATCACTCATATAGCAGCACAGCAAATGTTTGGGATCTGTGAGAGGCAGCTGTTCCCAGCCTGGTCTTCTGAAACTACTTAGTGAATGTGGGAAAGCTCTAGAAATGTGGCACTATTTTAAATTGAAAGAATGTTATGTTCAGTTTATAGAAGTGGAGGGACGGTGGTGCGATATAAAAAGTAACAACACACATAAACCACATTTTTTCCTTTGATCTCAGCTTGTCCCCGTATTTGGTACATTATTGATTGATAAATTAGCCTAACAGTGAAAAATGTTAAAATATAATTTACAAGTAAAACTGATATATTTAAGTAATATAGTACAGAAGGGTTCATGGAGAAGTTCCCAGAAATTTTCCTGTTAAAACACGGAGTGATTTTACTTTCAGGAAAATACAATTACTGTAACCCCAATGATCTACAACCCTCCAAGTCTGCATGATTTACCTGGGGCTGCCTTTACTGCTGCAGGGCTGTGGACCGAGATGAGGGAAGGGTTTTCCCCTCTAGATCCTCAGAGGTGGAGGACTGCAGTGTTGGCTGCACTGCAGCCCTGGCAGCCAATCAGGCACCTAGGCTTGCAAGGGAAGGGCAAGGACTCCAGGAGGGCCTGGAAGCTAAAGTGGTTTATTTATTTATTATTATTATTATTTCTTATTTACTCCAACCTGCTCCTCCTTTGTGTGACAGGCTGCAGTGGGAGTGGTTTGCTCCATGCTTTCCCCATTGGTTTAGTAATTTGTGGGTGTTTTGGTATCTAAGTTAAGATGCATGCTTTGTCACAGCCTTTATGGGCGGTTTGGGCCATCAAGCTGGATCCAAGTTGAGGGAGGCTGGGCCAGCAGGCCTGCCTCCCTTGGTTTGGGGAGTCCTATAATGGGTCTGGAGAATGGAGCTGTCCACATTATGCCAAACTCCAGTGCTAGAGCATGGCCCCAACCCTAGTGGAGGATGCCCATGTGGGACGTCTAGACTTGCCATCCCATGGTGCGCCCCCGGCATGCAGGCTGGGGTGATGGGTTGCATTGTTGGCTGACAGGCAGATTGCCAGATTATGGATCCTGCCCTGTGCTATACCAGTTTGGTGTAGTGGTTAGGAGTGCAGACTCTAATCTGGGAGAACCAGATTTGATTCCCCACTCGTTCACATGCAGCTGCTGGTGTGACCTTGGGTCAGTCATAACTTCTCTCAGAGCTGTTCCCTCAAAATAGCTTTTCTCTCAGAGCTCTCTCAGTTCCACCTCCCTCCATTGCCCCTCAGCTGCAGTAGAAGCTATCCTACTTCCATTATCTCTTTTTTCACATTTATTTTCCATATTTTCCATAAGAATACAAACATTTCAGTTTCTTAGGTTACATAATTTTTTAGAGTTGTGAAATCAGATTACATTTCTTATACATATTTTTAACTATTTACTTATTTATCAATTTATATTGTTTATCCATTTATATACCCTTATCCATCTTTTATTCTGTAATTTATGATCTTTACCTTGAAGCAATAAACTCAAATTATCCAGTTGTGCTAAGAGTTTTAATATTAATATTAATATATTAATATATCAATACCTACTTCCATTATCTCAACTGGGATTATGGCTTCTCCGAATTCTCCTATTATGCTTACTCTTAGGTAAGAGTGCATCAGATTGCAATTTGCAGTCTTACCAAAATTGATATTAATAAGATACTAAAAGTGACCTAAATGAAATAAATAATTGGAATGTCAGTTTCAGGTCCACTGTTGGAAAATATTTCTTTTGCATTGTTAATTTAAAAACCCAAGAGTGATTGTGCATGCAGAGGCAATTATATAAAATAATGTTATTTCCCTGGATGCACAAAGACCTGGACTAGAAAGTAAATCCACATGGAAACAATCTCACCAGGAAAAAAGCTTCTAACACCTGTGACTACTACAATAACAATAGGATTGAGTTGCATAAAAAACATAGTATATGCATGGAAGTTTAATTCACAGAGCTAGCATGCAACAGCACCAACACTAATGTAATGATACAGCACACAAAAGGTATTCTACCCGGGCCAAAATGCTTCTACCAAATCATGCACTTCATTTTTCAGATATTATAATACCTATTTACCTTCAACCCCTATACTAGGGTTTCCCATTACCTTTCACATCCAGAACACATTCCTGACATTTAAATCCCTTTCCCTATGAAGAAGGGTTAAAGCGGTTGGGGCTCTTTAGCTTGGAGAAACGATGGCTGAGGGGTGACATGACTGAGGTTTATAAGATTACAAGTGGAGACCCGCAAGACACCTTTGCTTCTTCCTGTCTCCCTCTACCTCTATCACATGCTTTCTCCCTTCTTTCTTTCTTTCTTTCTTTCTCTTTCTTTCTTTCTTTCTTTCATTTTTTCTTTCTTTCTCTCCTCCATGTATGGTTTGGGTGGTGAAGTCTATGGCATTATACTGATCTGTAGTTCCTCCCCTCCTCAAATCCCCCCCTCCCCAGGTTCCACCCCACAAATGTCCAGGAATTTCCCAACCTGGAGTTGGCAACACAAGTTCCTTCCCACCCAACAGCGAACCTACCTTTATCTGCCTCTCTGTCTTCAGCTTTCCGTCTCCACACCCCTCCCCCACAGCCTATACCTAGGAAAATTACAGTCTTTCTCCACAGTGAGGACCAAAGCAGCTTACAGTATTCTCTCCTCCTTTTTATCTGCATATTGTTAATTGGCTAGGCTGAGGTTGGCTAGGCTGAAAGTATGTGACTGGTCCAAAATCACCCAGTCAGCTTCCACCACAAGATGGGGATCTGAACCTGGGTCTCGCAGACCCTAATCTGGAGCTCTAATTGATGCACCGCACTGGCTTTCATAGGGTGGCTGCTGATGAACAGTAGCAAGCAGCTGGGCCTAATTGAGTCATGCAAATCAGGTGGTATCAAGTCACCCCAGAGGGTACTGCCTAGGGATGCCAGCCTCCAGATGGGACCTGGGGATGCCTGGAATTACTGCTCACATGGAGAAAATGGATGCTTTGGACGGTGGACTCTGTGACATTGTACCCGACTGAGGTCCCTGTCCTCCCCAGGCTCCACCTGCAAATCTCCAGGAGTTTCACAGCCTGGATCTGGCAACCTTATCCACAATCCCCTGCCGGTGGACGGGGACGACGACCTGGCAACCCTAAACTGCTGCC
>NW_015176456.1:1903658-1916523 GCF_001447785.1 Gekko japonicus | reverse complement strand
TGTATTTTTGGTGCTTGGGGGGGGGGTCAATAGTGTGAGGGCTCCTAGTGTCCTGGCATCACTGCTGGACCTCCTGATATCACCTTGTATTTTTGGCCACTGTGTGACAGAGTGTAGGACTGGATGGGCCGTTGGTCTGATCCAACATTGGCTTCTCTTATGTTCTTATGGCCTGCTCTACCCATATATTTTGTCTTCAATTAAAAAATGTGTTTTCCCATGACTTTTGCTCCTCTAAATCTACAGTCCTCAGCTTCACAAAGTTTCCATTTCCTCCTCACAATTCCTCTTATTCTCTTTATTGTCCCTTAATTATATCCCTGAATATAGGCAGTTTCCAACAATCCCTAGGCAAAGTGTCAAACAGGGCCTGGCCAGTTCCAAATGTTTTATGCAAGTTGTTGTTTTGATATATTTCAGTTGGGCTTTCAAGACAAAGACTGTTTTGCCTAGCCTAGAACCAGTATTGAGAAAACTGCTTCTCCTAGTTCTTTCAGCTGCTTTTGATATGGTGATATAAAGAACTGGGGACACAGCTTTGCAGTAGTTCTGTTGGGGGGGTTTCTGTGGGGGGGATTAGATGATACTGGGGTGTACATGGAAATTATTCTATGATTCCACAGGAATCACCTCTACCACCCATACTTCTTAACAACTACCTTAAGCCACATCACTAAATGATAAAAATTATGGGATGTCCTGCAATCTATTTGAAAAAGACACCTAGCTCTATTTCTCATTTTCATCCTCTCTAGGGGCTTTTTCTACATTCTCATTTTACTTGCTGGCAAAGTCCTCTTTCTACAGGGCTCCCCCCCCCCCATTCCACGTGTGTTTTACTCCCTCTAGAGGTCAATTCAATATCACATACCTTTTTCCCCCAGCATACCTCCCTGCAGATTTAAACTTCAGGTTTTTAAACTGAAAATACACCTGTGTAATATCACATTGACCACTAGAGGGAGCAAAACATGTACAGAACAACAAAAACAAAACAAAAAAACTGAAGAAACAGGAACTGAGCAGCAAGTAAAATGAGAATGTGGACAAGCCCTTGGTGAGGCAATGCTAATCCTGAACATGCTTCTAAGATTTATAGTTTAAGCCTATAAAGTCCTGATCTTCATCTCAAAGAGTCTCTATTCCCATATGAACAGCTTCAAATCCTTAAATCAGTTGGGAAGCACAAGCCCTGTTTTAAATTCTGACTTACATCAGGGCCTTTTCAGTGGTTCATCAAGGGTTCTTGAATACTTTCCCTCAAGAAATTCAGCAGGGTCTATCTTTGCAGAAGTTCTAAGAATGGGTGGAAATCTGTTTTCAGTTGGCATTACAGTTTTTAGTCTTTAGTCCTGTTCCATCAGTAATGTTAAAAGGAATTGCAGCAGCTAAAAAAGAACCAGAAATATTATTGTTGGGCTTAAAAATGGAAGAAGTTAATCTGGCAAAGAGGACTTTAATGTGGTATATGATAACAGCAGCAAGAATGTTATATGCCCAAAGTTGGAAACAAGATAGAATTCCAGAGGTTGGAGAATGGATAAAGAAGTTACTTTTTATGGCTGAAATGGACAAACTAACAAGGAGCTGGAAGCAGAAGAATTTTTTGCAGATTGGAAAGATTTTAAGGACTACTTAGAGAAATACTGGGATGTAAAAGACAATTTGGTTTGTTTTGAAAATTATTGAAATTATAGAAATAGAATAGAATGAGACGACTAAAGGTAGAATTGGAATATAAGTTACCTATAGTTATGTAATAATGGTTTATAAGTATATGAAAATACAATAAATGAACTGGTGGTTGGAAAGCTGTGGGAAGCCCACAAAAGGGTGGGGAGATAGAAAGGGATATAAAAGAAATGTGATATATGTGAAATGTGTATTATCCTAATAAAAATTTGTTCTAAGAAAAGGAATTGCAGCAGCAAAGTAAATGGTGTTTTTTAAATTATTCTTGTAATTACTTTATGTTGTATGTTGCACACCACTCTGAAATTTCACATTACACATTTTGAAAAATAAAACATTCCTGGATACCATTCCAGAATTTAAGTGATGCCACTTCTCTTCCTCAAATTCCAGCTAAACCAACTGAAGCCTCTGGATTAACGCATTAGTCTTCATCCCTAAAAATGACACACACCCCTTTTAAATGAACCATCTTAGATGTATGGGTGTAGCTCCATTTGCTTACATGTAGTCCTTATTACACTTGTGTCACTCACTCCTCTTCTCATGTCTGTCAAATTCTGTTTGTCTTGACAACCACCACACAAAATTCAAGGCATGGCCATTCAGTGATCTGCAAAATGGTACTGTAGTATTTGTTATGTACTTTTTTATCTTCTTAATTTCCCTTTAAACTTTATTCGCTTCTCTCACAACTACAAGGAGATGAGTATATTACCATTATTATTTAGGGACATTGGATTTTATTGGGACAAAAACTCCGTAGTAGCAGAAAATCACTAGGCATGGTGCATTTTTGGCTCAAAGAGGCTATTGAGGACTCTTGAGATCCCAGTGAGGAAACTTTAAGAAGCGTGTCCACAACTTGTGCATTGATTTCCAAGGAACAAATGGAACTGGGAATCCATGATACAAGACAAGCACACACGTAATGTATCCTTAATTCAGACATCAACAGTTTTCTAAAACCACTAATGCGAGTATGGAATTTGCTCTTCGTACTAATTTTCATGGAAGCTTTGCTTTGCTGTTCTATGTGTACAACAAAGGAACAACAGAAATTTATTTATTTTTCATTTAACGTGAGTCTAAGTAGTATACCAGAGCAACATCTGGTTTTATATTTTATATAAATCTTGTAGCACTTGTGACTAATCTTTTAAGCCTATTTTATTAAAAAATACAAGAGATGTAAACAAGTGATAGTCATAAATCTTCTTGATTGATTTTTTTGCCTCTTTTGTTTTTCAGAAAAGTATTGTAATCTGCTTCTTTGTTTGTACTTCCAATCGTATTCTTAAATGGCTACTAAGCAACCAAGGTGAAGTTTTAGAATACTGTCCATAAAAGACTTTTTTTCTAGGTTTTTTTTGTACAACCAACTGGCAAAAGTCCATTTTTTCTAAGAAATACAGAATGATATAGGAGTAATGGTTAGTGCTTTATTTGTGTGTAGATTTTAACCTCTGCCATCTGCGAAGCAAAATGTATAAGGAAGGAACAGGCAAAACTTATTAGTAAAAATAGCAGCAGCTTGGTAGTGGTTCTTAATATAAAATTAGATGCACAATAATTGCATACTTTAAAACTATATAATGTTTGCTATTTTAGATTGACTATAACCACTATGATATACCTTAGGAAGTATGCATGCCAAAATGCATACAAATGATTAAAAATCCTGCCTTGCCAGTGTCTCAGGTTGACAAAAGAACTATTATGTTAATAGAGAGCCATCTCATGCTAAACTGAATAAGAGAGTAATACAAAGTAGTTCTACTCAGAATCCCACTCAGGTCTACTCGGTCAGACTTACTCCCAGGAGAGTATTCTTAGGATTTCACTGTAAGCAGATTGCTTCCTGAATACTGGGTGTTATATGAAAGTGGACTATACACCCCATGTGGTCATTGCATTTTCTGCCATAAAGCAGAAATCATAATTTTATACAAACATGGAGAAATTAAACTTAGTTTCATTAAAAAAATGTATGGGATTATTTTACTGTCAACTGCCCAGTACCTTGAGAGATGAAAGTAATGACACTTTGGCTTCTTTTATTAGCCAGAGAACAAAGGCTAGGGTTGCCAGCCTCCAAGTGGGGCCTGGAGATCTCCCACCTTTACAACTTATCTCCAGCTGAAAGAGATCAGCTCCCCTGGAGAAAATGGCTGCTTTGAAGGGTATACTCTATGGCATTGTACTATGCTGAGGCCTTTCCCCTCCCCAAACCCCACCCTCTCCTGGATCTACCCCCAAAGTCTCCAACACAGGCCATTTCTCCTTTTGATTTACTTAACAGCAGCTAGTTACACAGGGACCTTAGACCACCACCACAATAACTCATAATGATGACTACTTACTTACAGGAGAAAATGGCTTCTAACATGATGGACACTCAGCCACATATATCAACCACCTATATCAAGAACACTAGAACACCAATCTGTCCTATCTCTCTGAGACACACACACACAATTGTGATATTTGTAGTGTTCTCTGTGAAACATTAATATTATTATTGTTTATTGCTTTTATCTGTAATATGTTGTGAGCTGCCCTGAGCCCACTGGGGGAGGAGAGGGGGGGGGGGGGAGAGAAGGCTGGCTGGCTGGCTACTGGCCTATATCATTTAACAAGGAATGGATGTTTACCATCCTTAGGAATCACAAATATTCTTGCTTCTTCCAAATACCTAACAGTTTGCCAGATTTTAAAATCTCATTCATTGCCATCCTCGATGATTCTACTATTATATCTTCAAATGTTTTATAATAAACTACCATAAGCCCATCTGGCCCAAGGGCCTTGTTCTTTTTTAAAGATTTAATCACTTCATAAATCTCTGACGTCTGCAGTGGTCTATCTAACTGCACCTGATCCTCCTCAGAAATTCTTTGAAGACTAATATGACAAAAATTCCATTATTTTCTTGCAAAAGAAATTCCCTGTTAGGTATACAGTTGAAGAATACCTCATACGTTCCTCCAGGAAATTGTCTCTTATTTTTCTAGTGTGCTTTAAACCAAAAGTTTAAAAACATTATCAGATGTATATAACAGATTTATCATATTACTTCAAAAACCCTTTGTTAGAAAATATTTTCCTGACATTGGGCCACATTATAACAAAAAGTGTAGTTCAAGTATTTAGGAATTACATTTAGAGAGAATTTGAACTGGAATGTTCATATTGCTACAGTAAAAGCATCTGTGACCAGGATTGTGGGGTCTATTCTGAGGTTTTACTATACTTAGGCCGCGGTCACACGTAACAGAAGCCACACAAGGGAGACGGAAAACAGACGGAGTTTCCGGGCGCGATCTCACCAGCACATCTGGGAAGCGTAGCACTCCCGTGGCTCAACCGAGGCTTCCAGCCGAAACTGCGTGGCAAAAAACTAGTACCTTGGAGGTACTAGTTTCCTGAAACTCCGGGGCAAGGGCGGGCGTCTGATCGCGTTTCCGGTGGCATCCGGCGCCCGCCCATGTCCCCTTGCAAATAAGGTGTTTTTTTTTTGTCCAAGTCTCTGTGGATGCGCATGCGCACCCACCGAAGCATGCGCATTTGTCATGTACACAAAAATAAAAAACAGTTTGCCGCGGCGCGCGCTTCTTCGTTGCGCGCCGGCTTGTCCTGTGATCGGCACCTCTCCCTTGCCATGGAACCTCCACGGTACCTCCACAGAACCTCCACAGGAGGTCTGATCACGTAACTGCGCAGTAGTTTGCCCCAGGGCAAACAGCCACGCTTCTCCTCTGCAGTTTCCTCCCCGTGTGGCAGGGGCCGTAGGGTGGCTTTCTTATTGATCCCGTTTTTATTTAAAAGTAAGGTCATCTCCCACCTTCTGTATGGTGCTGAGGTTTGGGGATGGAAAGAAGATATCCTTACTAGAATAGAAACAATTCAAAATCAGTTTTTAAGGTGCATCCTGGTTCTTCCTAAGGGAATGCCAGTTGCCCTGTTGAGAGCAGAAACTGGCCTTCCTTCCTTAAGGGCGCAGGTGCACCTTGCTGTTCTAACATCTTGAGGGGGAAAAACAGAGCTGCCAGTTCTGACTCATTCAATCAACTGGCATTTAATTCAATGTTATCCAAAGACTTGGAGTTCTCTTGTTTTCTTAATAATTTAATAGCGAGATACTCTGTTCCTGATGACCTTCTCAGTTCTTCAACGAACAGTTCACATCTTAGAGATTGGCTATTTAACTGTGATGCTCTGTTAGACAGTTAATCTTAAAATCACAGTCTGCTCCTTGGTTTAAATTCTTTAAGAATGACCATTTTAGATCCTCCTACCTAGTTAGTAATAGTATAGATAATCATAACCTCAGAGCAGCCTTCACATCATTGCATTTTGAATCAATGCCAATGGCCATATTAGCTTGCCACTATAGTAGATTGGTGGGAAAGACTGAAGGAAAAAGAAGAAGGGGACGGCAAAGGATGAGATGGTTAGTGTTATTGATGCAATGAACATGAAATTAAGCAAATTCCAGAGCACAACGGAAGACAGGAGGGCCTGGCGTGATGTGGTCCATGGGGTCACGAAGAGTCAGACTCGAATGTCCAACCGAACAACAACATAGTAGAACACCTAAGGAACAGCGCTTTTGTATCTGTGGCTCATCTGTTATTGAGGATCTTCCCCATTATATTCTTGAATGCTCAATGTATGCCCAACCTAGGTTAAAGTTCCTCTCTGGGACTTTATCGGACTTACATTTCTACTGTTCATTACAGTGATTCATTTTCTAGTAACACGAAAATTGTTTTTTTGTAACACACTCTGTGTGAGTTGATTTTGAAGAGTGTGTTACAAAAAAACAATTTTCATGTTACTAGAAAATGAATCACTGTAATGAACAATACAACCTAAGAACGCTTTCCTGGCAGTAAGCTCCCTTGAATAGACCTGAGCATGAAACTGAGTAGACCTGCTTAAGATTGCCAGTTTGGTGTAGTGGTTAAGTGTGCGGACTCTCATCTGGGAGAACCGGGTTTGATTCCCCACTCCTCCACTTGCACCTGGCTGGCTGGCCTTGGGCAAGCCGTAGTTCTGATAAGAGCTGTTCTTGAAAAAAGAGCAGTTTTTGTCAGAGCTCTCTCAGCCCCACCTACCTCACAAGCAATGTTCCCTCTAAGCGGTGGAGTCTTGTGAACAAAAATTCTGCTTTGTGAGCTACTGGCATTAAAGTTGTGAGCAAGTGGTTTGGCTTCTGCATAAATCAGTTTGCTCTGGAGCTCTCCTTCCTGAGCTAAGACAAAAATGCATGAGCTGGAGGCTAAAAAACTGTGAGCTAGCTCACACCAACTCAGCTTAGAGGGAACACTGCTCACAGGGTGTCTGTTGTGGGGGGGGAGGGGAAAGGAGTTTGTAAGCCGCTCTGAGACACCTTTGGGTAGTGAAGGGCAAGGTATAAATCCAATCTCTTCTTCTTCTTAGTCTCTTCTATAGAAGGACACAGCTTTACCGTTCGACTAAAAGCCAGGAATCTGTGATGGCTTCACCTCTCCACTAATATCTTTAGGTTACAGAAGTTGAAATATACGTAGACCATCAATTTCTCTGTTTCCATTGCTTTATTTCTCTGCTCCCTTCCCCGCCTCAAGCTTACTCAGGAAGAGGAACACTGGCTGGGGAAGTGAATACTGATTGGGGAGGCTTGCCTCCTCTTTGCTTCCCCAGCTGCCCTACCGGGAGCCACACAATATGTGTGAAACAGCTGCATGTGGCTCCCAAGCCACAGTTTGGCCGCCCCCTACTCTAAGCTGTGGAGTCTTGTGAGCAAAAATTCTACTTTGTGAGCTACTGGCATTAAAGTTGTGAGCAAGCGATTTGGCTACTGCACACATTAGTTTACTCTGGAGCCATCCTTCCTGAGCCAAGACAAAAATCTGTGAGCTGGAGGCTAAAGAACTGTGAGCTAGCTCACACTAACTCAGCTTAGAGGGAACACTGGAGAGGAGTAAACTGCTCACCTTCCCTTTATGAAACCCACTGGTGGTAAATTTTCCCACAGCCTGAAAATTCTATCATTAGAGGTTCCTAAAGCAGATATCCTAGATCCTGGGCTTAGCAATATTTAGGGGAAAGTTTGCTTGGGGTAAGATGGAGGAGGGTGAGGTGAGAAGGATGCTCACCTTACCTTACCTTCTGTGGCAATGTAAAAACTATACTAAAACTGCCATATAACACTGCAAAGCTGAAGACCAGGGGCTTTTAAAAGCTCTGTCAATCTTCAACTTTGAAACCCAGTGAAGAAATTTACCTATAGTCTATTGCAGGGGTGGCAGTACAAGAGTACCCCTTAAAAGAGTACTATAAGCAACTTCCCCATTGCATTGTAAAGGTAATGATAAAAGACTTGCAGTGCTAAAAAGATATGCCCCTATACAGATGCTATGGGGAGGGAATGGGATGAGGAGTAAACTGGTAATCTATCCTCCCCTCTCCAAACCCAGTCTATTGTTAAATGTCACTTTAAGACTGCACAGTTTAGATGGGGTTTGGACAGCACGCACTGGAGTCTTGTGAGCCTAAGCGTTTCAGGGACGCTACCTCATAATTCTCTTGATGGTGGAGTAGTGAGGAACACACTGCTTTCCTAATCATTATACCATCCAATGACAGAAATATCCCCTAAAGATCACAAGGCTTACCATTAGGGCTGCCTTCTGAAACCCACAATACTAACCTTTGTAGTTGTCAAAGGAAATCTCTCCAAAAATATGCACCTTGCTCTTCACCAACACCTCACACTCAGCAGCAGTGATATAGAGAGATTTTTCAACAAGATTGTAAAGCTGAGATGGGCTTTGAGAGGGCATCTCTAAAAAGCCCATAGTAATCTAGATTTACAGGGAAATACCCTAGAGCAGCGAGGAAAGACGGAAGCTGATCCTCAACTGCTCTCTGATTTCAGAGACACAAGGACATTTCCCTAAAGGGCTACATTTCTGAGCATCACAGCCTTGAAAGGCTCCTTGCTGTTACAAGTCCCAAAGCGGTAGACAGACTTCCAGAGACAGGAGGTTCAGTTTGCAATGTTATGCACACTTAGTAGGAAGTTAGTCATTTGCACTAGACTGGAACTTACTTCTGAGTAACCATGAATAGGACCGCAGTCCTACAGGCAAACAGCTCTATAGCTCTGGCATGTACAGTCAGGAGCCTCACCTGGCATGTACAATCAGGAGGCTCACTCTTAATCCAGCCCCATCGGCCAATTAGAATTCCAAGTTCTGAGATTCATGGCTTTACAAAGCTTAGAATTTAGGGGCTTCAGAAAGACCGAGCTGAGAACTGCAGCTGTAAAGAGGGTAGGTGGAAACAACTACCACAGGAGGAAATTCACAATAATGAAGTCCCTAAATATATAATCTATAAATGAAATTCTGAACACATAAACACATGCTTTACTGGAACCATAAAGCAAGTTTGCCTACTTTACTTGGTTAACACATTTTGAGCAGAAAAGTATTTCTAAATGTCAACTCTCAACATTATAAAATTATACAGAAGGAGAAGGAAACTGGGCTTACAGTGCATATAAATATGATAGTGTATCAGCCTGCATTTAATTACCAGTTCAAACAACAACCTGAGCTAACCTTTGACAAGTAAAATAAATGTTCTGAATAATTTAACCAAAGCAAACATTTGCTGTTAATGCTGGCTAATTACAGTAAGAGTTATAGAGGGAGAAAAAAATGAGTGAAATGATCATTTATACACTTGTGCCGCATTTGCCACAACTCTTCCTTGAAGGCTTTTCTCTTCTTTTTTCTTTTCTTTTCTTTGCTTGTAATATTTGTATTTTGGATATATGTTTTCCTAGACAAAGTATAAGGATATCCCTGAAAACTGAACCAATAGGTCAGAACAGCAACAACAAAAAAGCAGAGTATGTATGCATTATTGGTCCATAGAAACTTTATCTTCCCTGGTAATTAAGCCATCAGCTCGGGTCCTCTTTACATCGTATTTTGTTGGACAAAAGCCTTTACTATTGATGATTTTGCCAAATAATTTAATGAACTTGT
This sequence comes from Gekko japonicus, assembly GCF_001447785.1. Lineage (NCBI taxonomy): Eukaryota > Metazoa > Chordata > Lepidosauria > Squamata > Gekkonidae > Gekko > Gekko japonicus. The sequence continues at coordinate 1,906,786 of NW_015176456.1, read as the reverse complement.
ATCCAAAAATGTATGCTCAGTTGGGCCAGGCACGAAAATCCTTTTAAGAGAGCTTGCTACGGCACCGGCAGATCCAGCGCAGGCGCACTAGATCCCATTGGTGTGAAGCACAGAGACCACGAAGAAGATTATGAACTTACTGTACAGACTCACCACTGAATCAAGTTTTAATCTCAGACTTACTCCACCGTCTCCTACAAAGGAAAGGTTTCACTGAATTTTTAAATCCATGTTTACTATAAAATGGAAGATTTGTTTCACTTACCGGGAAGCTTCCTTTCTCGGTGGTTTGGGAGTGGGACAGTCGGTACTATTGGGATAAGCTCCACCCCTTCCTGCAGGGTCGGCTCTAACCTTTGATCCCTGTGATGTGGGGTTTATCTTCTACAGCTTCCCCAGGTCATACACGAGCCCTCACCTCATCTGGGAAGGAACAGGAAGACCACTTCTCCCACAAAGAAAGACTCCACGTGAAGACTTAAACAACAGCTTTTAATAATCAATTAGAACTGTCAACCGAAAACCATTTCACAGACAGAAACTTACACAATTTTCCACTCAATGCACTAAACACGGATGACCGAGAAGGTACTCCCCCGGTCGACGTCCTGCAACCTTCCCTGCACGCCACAGACAACTATCCAACAGGGTGGGCCGGACTGTCCCGCTCCTGAACCACCGAGAAAGGAAGCTTCACCTTAAGTGGGACAGTCCGTACTATTGGGACTTTAAAAAGCTAGCCCCAAGGGAGGGAACATTGTCAGATACCTACAGAGCGTGTTGCAGGACTCTACGACCAAATGCCGCTTCTGCTGAAGCCAACTTATCTACCCTATAATGTCTTGTAAATGAGTGAACCGACCGCCAGGTGGCCGCCTTACAAATCACTTCCAAAGTCGGAAAGGATCTATAAACTGCTGATGTAGCCGCCCCCCTCAGAGAATGTGCAACATTTCCTTCTGGAGGTTCTAACCCTCTGGCCTTATACGCCAGAATGATGCAACCTTTAATCCACCTACTCAGTGTAGCCGTGGATACCTGTGCCCCCATAGAAGATTTCCTGAAAGACACAAACAAGGCTTCAGATTCCCTGCACTGCCGGGTTCTATCAATATAAAAACTAAGAGCCCATCTAACATCCAAACAATGTAGCTCTTTCTCTTTGTCATGAACAGGATTTGGACAAACATTTGGCAAATTTATTTCCTCTGATCTGTGAAAAGTCGAATTTATCTTAGGTAGGAACGCTGTTTAAGGCGTCTGCTCATAAGGCTCCCTGGTTTACTGTCCTGGAAAAGAAGGGTTGAACTTGTCAGTTCTGAGCTGTCGCAAATAAGTCCGTCGACGTCTCGCCAAACCTGCGACCTATCTGAAGGAACACTTCCCTGTTGAGTTCCCACTCGGATTGGTCCAGCCGTGTCCGACTTAACCAATCCGCTAAGACATTGTCCTTACCGGCGACATGTGTCACTCTGATGGACAATAGATGAATCTCTGCCCAGAGCAACAGTTCCGACACCTCCTTATGTAGGGATCGTACCTTGGTTCCCCCTTGACGGTTCACATAAGCCTTGGTTGTAGTGTTGTCCATTTGGACTAACACATGCTTCCCAATGAGGCGTCTATTGAGTTTTAACAATCCCAACTTTACCGCCCTCAACTCCAAGAAGTTGATACTTCTCCTGGACTCTTCCAGAGACCAACTGCCCTGTACGATCTGACCCTCCACGTGCGCCCCCCCACCCCGAGAGGCTGGCGTCCGTGGTCATTAGTGTCCTTGTAGGCTCCCGAAGGAGACAACCCTGGGCAAAAATCTGTGGAGAGAGCCACCAACTTAGGTCCGCTTTTAGTGTCTCTGTCAGAAAAATTAACTTGAACCTCCGTCTTGCAATGTCCCTTTGGTAAGGTAACAGAAACCTCTATAGAGTTCTCACATGAAAACGTGCCCACGGCACCACATCCTGACAAGACACCAGCATCCCCAAGAGTTTTGCCAGTGACATGAGCGCCATCCTGTCCTGTTTTAATGTCTCTCCCAAGAGGCAAACTATCTTGCTTTCCCTCTCTTTGGAAATAAAAACTCTGTCTGTTACTGTGTCTATTATCACACCTAAGTGAATCAGTCTCTGTGTGGGTTGTAAATGACTTTTCTCTAGGTTCACTATGAACCCGTGTTCCTGTAGCGTACTCACTGTGACTTGAGTCACCTGTATGCACCCCTGTCGTGATGTCGCCTTGATAAGAATATCGTCCAGATAAGGAAATAGCTCTATCCCATTTAGTCTGAGGACTGCTACGAGGGTGACCAGAACTTTGGTAAAAACTCTCGGGGATAATTTGAGCCTGAATGGGAGAGCCCAGTACTGGTAATGTCACCCTGCGTAAGCGAATCTCAGGAACTTCCGATGTTCCAAGTGAATTGGAATGTGCAGATAAGCCTCGGATAGGTCTATAGAAGCTAGAAAATCCCCTTTCTGAATGGTTGGTAAAATGGAACGCAAGGTTTCCATCCGGAATTTCCTGTCCCGAACATGTTTGTTCAGTGTCTTGAGGTCCAGAATTGCCCTGGTGTGCTCATTTCTCTTTGGGACCAAAAAGAATATTGAGTATACTCCCTGACCTTTTTGTATCTGTGGGACCAATTCTATTGCCCCTATATCCAACAAATGTTGGATGGCTGCTATCATTTGGAGATGATTTACAGTGTTTTACAGTGTGCCTGTGTTTCGCTATTTTTATCCATCTGACTGGGGGTGTGGAAGAAAACTCCAGCCTGTAGCCGTTGTTCACTATGTCTAGGACCCAACGGTCCATGATTGTCCTGTTCCACTGGGTGGCAAATCGCTGTAACCTACCCCAATACCTGAGTGTCTCTTTTTGGGAAGATAGTCATGCTGAAGCCCCTTTTTGGGGGTTCCTGTTGCCTGACTGTTCCCCTTTTGTGTGAGAAAAGGGTTTAGAAGAAGACTGCCTGGGTTGCCATTTGGGCTTAAAGGGTCTATTAAGAAAAGACTTCTGACCCTTTTTTTGATCCCGAAATGGCTGAAATTTCTTTCTGGCCTTAATGTCCCTCTTTTTAGATAGTAACACCTTCTTTTTGTCTCTATCCTCCACTAAGAACCTATCCA
>NW_015176456.1:1888782-1903192 GCF_001447785.1 Gekko japonicus | reverse complement strand
GCCCTGGCTGTACCTTGGAGACTTTAGGCATTAAATTACCTGCACCTGATTGAAACTCAGAGTCCGATTCCTCTACCACTTTAGGTTTGGATGAAAGATCCAGGGTTTGCAAAACCTTAGGTAGTAGTTTAGAATAACATTCCTGGGAAAATAATCTGGACTGTACAGGTGGCACAATTTCCTCCTCTTCCTCGGATAATTCTCCTTCCTCCCTTTCAGAGGAAGAATCTGAGGACTGGGACATCAGCTCCTTGTGTCCCGTCTGGTTACTAAATTTAACAGAAGAAAAATGATCTTTCTTGCGTTTGTGTCTGGGAGGAGAGTCAGAGCTGCTGGATGAAAACTCTTCACATGTTTTTGACCTCTTAAGGGATCTGGTTTTACCTGGCCAAGTCTTAGAGGAACCTGCTCCCTGAAGGGTGTCTACCATATCCTTAAAACCCTTCCTCATTTCAGACCTAAACCAGTCCATCAGTTCAGTCTTTTCTTGTTCCCTAGGATCCAAATCTGTCTGAACTGTGTCTTGACTGGCCAGTGAGACAGACAACCTGGGGAAACTGAGTTCACTCAGAGAACTATCTCTGTCTGGAGAAGCCTGCCTTCTAGCTTGATCAGCCATCTTATACCAATCTGTGGAAGAAAACGAAAGTGAAACTTTCTGTGACATTTTCTGTGGAGGAAAACGAAAGTGAAACTTTTCAGGCTGAGTCAAATGGTCTCCATTTTAGCTCTCCAAAAGAGTAGCTTCATATATACTTGTGAAGAGACCAAGACTCTGAGGGCTCAGATTGATAACCATTCGTAAGGCCCTCACTGAGAAAGTCCCCTGTCCTTTTAACACCCTCAAACATGGGGTGCCCAAGGTAAGCCAGCGGCCTTCCTCCTTTTCTGCTGAGTTTCCAAATGACCAGTCTCTGCTTGGTCTAAAAACATAGGCTCCAGGACTGGCATGGTCAAGCCCTGCACCGTGGCGGTCTTCGTTCCTCAAGGCTCCAACCCCACTGGGAAGACTTTCAGGGGCCCCTCAAACTCACCGCTTCCTTTGGAAACGGCTATTTCGGTTCTTTACGCTGGAGCGATCCACTGCCTCAGCGTGGGTACGTCTTGCGCACCAGGCTCCTCTGCACCCCTGGAATAGCACAGGGGGAGGCCCTCCGCCCGTAGGTCGGGTAAGGCCAGGGGATGGATGCCAAGGGCATAAACAGAGCTCTGCCGAACAACCGGGAACAACCCGGTGCAGGATCGTTCACCCCGACTCCTTGCCGCTGCTGTGGCTCTTCTTTCTTCTCTTTTTCTTTTTCTTCCTAAAATCCTAGGTGCTCGAAACGAGCACTGCAGGAGCATGTCCTGCTGGTAAGCAGGGCCGGCAAGAACTGGGGAAGCTGTAGAAGATAAGCCCCGCCTCACAGGGATCAAAGATTGGAGTCGGCCCTGCAGGAAGGGGCAGAGCTCATCCCAATAGTACAGACTGTCCCACTATCCGAACCACTGGAGAAAGACAGTATGACAGAACTGAGGACAGAAAGTATCAGAGTACAACTCCTTCCTCACTCTTTTCTGTTGCTACACTCCATCCAAAGAGAGGTGAGAATTCTGCATGGTTCTGCATGCACAGGAGTGGATTCAGGCTTCCACACAGGAAACCAGATCACAGAACCAAGGACAGAGAATATTGATACAGGCATATATATTATTTTGAAATCTGTTTTGAATATGTATATACTAAAGGTATGAATAGCTACAAACCTTATAACGAAAAATTTAGCATATGTATCTATATTAATATACATCTATTCATACAAGAACCATCCTTTTTGAAATAAAGCAAATGCTAAAGAACAAAACAACTATGTGAATATCTGCAATATTCAGGAAACTAGAATTATGACGATGCAGGTTATATGTGCTGTAGTAATAGTACAATTATCAGACTTAGTTCTGATTACTTGTTGTTGTTAGTCATTCATTCCTAATGCACTGATTTTATGTATTATTTTTCTAGCTTGCCCTACCACAAATACTAAAATGCTAAACTAGTCTTAAACTCTGCAATTGATCGGGAAGATGGGGAAGGAGATAACCTATATAGGGATGTCATGTGCATGCTGGGTCTAAAAACCAGTGGGAGACCAGGTGGGGCATCCGATACACATGTGGACTTCTCACCATAGAGTTTGCAGCAATGCCTAGAAAGGCATAATGTCCCAGATAGTTGCCCCCATATCTTCACTTCACCCGGCCTCCCACTGGTTCCTAGGCAGGGCTTGTCAACCCTAAACCTAAAACTAATCACTTTCCCACCAGTTGTATGTCTTGATTTAAAATCTGGCATGTACTGGCACAAAAAAGCCGTGGTTTCTAGAGCAGAATTCTAATAAAGAATATTTTTAAAAACCCTGTTAACCCAGCCCTGACCAATCTTATCAGGTCTCAGAAGCTAAGCAGGGCTGACCCTGGCAAGTACAAGGAATACCAGGGCTGGGACACAGAGGGAGGTAATATCAAAAAAATGTGTTAGCCCCACTAAGGGTCACCAGAAGTCACCATGACTTCCAGGCTCGCAAGCACACACACACACACATGCACACACACTAAATACCAAAAGAAAAAAAAAACGCCTTAATCTGAAAAGCTAACATTAAGTTCCTTGTAAGTTTCACTGAGCTCTCTTCAAAGACAGTAGCTATTTAGATCTCATGCAAACTAGTTTCAATACTCCAACATTCATTTATGGGCATATATATTAATGAAGCGGACATGTTAATCCCCCAGTGTCTATGTCTGTGAGGCATCCTAGCTCTTACTTCCCTCACTGTCACTCTTGTGTAAGTAACATACTGTGGCAACATATGAATAGTTTATTGCTCCAGCAATGAATGAAGAAATGAATGAGTGATGGCCTAACCATGAGTAGCAATTAAAAGTTCTGTTTCTTTACTGATCAGCTCCTGAAAACTTTTAGCAAAAAAGTGTGCTTCCTGACATGTACACTTGTCAACTAACATGAGTTAAAATAGGGCTTCTGTAGTTACATCTACAAATTCTATCTCTTGTTAAATATAGTTGTGGAGAACTGCATTACAAGCGAAAGACATGGAAGAGATGAAGGCGGAGTATTGTGTCTTAGGCAAATAACATTCTGCGCACAGTATTAAAATGTTTCCAGTTTCCTTCTTTTTAAATTGAGGGCCTAACATATGGAAACACTGTAAGGCACACAAACAGGTTGAGATTGCTTCTCATGACATGGTTGAATGTAGATTGCCTCTGGGGAAAATTCAGCTGGATAAACATCCCCCCCCCCAATATACATTTCAGCTTTTGCTAGTTTTCTTTCATAGAATTTCCCCCCAAAATTATCTGAGATAGACCTTGCTGAAACGTTATAAATACTAGACTGAGCAGTGGAAATGCTTGTGCTGCAGGAGACAGAAGCTAAACTGCATTTAAATATTTTAATACAATCAGAGCTAGTACAATAATTCAGCTTATGAAACATGCAACACAGATGTAGGGACCAATGCTCCCTCTAAGCTGTGGAGTCTTGTGAGCAAAAATTCTACTTTGTGAGCGAGTGATTTGGCTACTGCATAAATTAGTTTGCTCTGGAGCCATCCTTCCTGAGTGAAGACAAAAACGTGTGAGCCGGAGGCTAAAAAATGGTGAGCTAGCTCACACTGACTCAGCTTAGAGGGAACACTGATAGAATTTTTCTAACACTACCATATATACACATTATATATTCACTGACTGGTATCAAAGTTGGATGAGTAGATGTCTTAATTATTCTTACTGCAAGGGCATCCCTGCTCTAGACAGAAATGGAGAAGGAAGAACAGGAAAGCCATTCCCACCAAGGCAGTACATAGCATGGCAGAAAAGCCTTGCTTCCTTACCCTTGGCCATGCCAGGACTGGAGGACCAGTCCAAGCTGTGTGTGGCAGGGGTAAATATAAACTCTCATGTCATCATGAGGCAGCACAGTGCCAAATACAGTACCACTTCCTTTCAGTTTCCTACATAGGAAGAAAAGACAAAAGATGCTGAACAAAATGTGCAACATGCCCAAAATAACACACATACACACACACCAAATATGTGTCATTATGCCATGACCAGAAGGTGGTTATGAGAAGGCAGATAAATACATACTGCACTAATACTGAGTTCTTGTCAGTGGAGGCTAGGCTGAAGAACAGAGGGATGGGCCAGCTTTCACACAAGCAAGGGTTACCAGTCAGCAGTACCACTGAGTGAACTAAAACTGCCTCTTCCATCAGCTTTGACCCAGATCATATTCATCATGTACTGACAATAATTGAGTCCCTCTTTTTCACCTGTCTTTCCATCTGCTAAACTGGTAGTGGTAGGTTTGATGCTAGAGTGAAGTGCAGCCTGTGAACTGGCTTTTATATATGTTAGGGTTAAAGCAAGTCCAAGTTCATAAAAATGTGCATTGTGCAAATTTATCAAACATTGTGGAGAAAGAATGATAAACAGTGAACTATGTACATAATGGGTTATATTAAATAATGTGGACAGTATTTATTTATGTGCATAATCTCCATGTGGCAGACTGGTACATACTGATGAGCCAATGGGACCCTGTTGATGGCCAGATATTCTGTGCATTCTCCAATATCACTTTAAAGGGCAATATGCAGTCACCTGTGGGCGCCATTCAATTATGTAAGTTCCAAATGCCATCCAGCGAATCAGGACACTGGTTGAATTTTAAGCATTCCCTCCATTAACCAAAGAATATATAGCCATAATCACAATTCAGGAAGGAGCATCAGCAATGGGAAACACAAACTGTATGTCAACTATACTTTTACAGATGATTCAATAAGTGAATAAAGCTGGGAACCCTAAAACCTATTTTAATATTAAAAGCAGAGAAGCTTTATTTTTCAGAAATAAAGCGTATACTAAAAAAGCCCAACTCCCTGATTTTTTCAGATCCCAATTAAATTTTGCACAATTCCAAGTGAGACTGATTAGGACTCAACCAATTTAAATTAAAGGAGATACTACCCAGCAAACTGCAAATGAGAGGCCACTCAACATATTCAATATTGTCATTAACTCAATTAGCTTTGTATGAAAAGAAGTTAATGATTAAATAAAGATTTGGTTAAGTTATGGGAGACTTAAATACAAGATAAATTTATTATTTTACCATACCATATTTGCAGTTTCTTTATGCTATATATTAGACAAAGGAAAAATAGCCAGCTGAGTTGGATACTAGAATCAATAAAATGTAAAATAAAAAAATAGTCACTATAATATTTTACTTTATAAGAGATTATCTTTTCCCTGTCCGGTCCCATGGAATTCTAAACCACTTTCATACATCTACAGGAAATTATCAGTGCTTTAAAAAACCATTGGCTGGATTGTACAAATTACAGGTGAAGGCACTTGTGGATGTTGATATTTCCAATATTTTTGCCCGTTGAGTGGGATCCTTGATCCACCAAAAGGCTAATACTAGGCATCAGGGGAACTGCATGGCCAAATGCCATGAGGAACAGGAAGGCTAAAAGAAACTGGAGAAAACTGTCCCACCTCATTCTCCTACAACTGGAGAGTCACTTGTGCCTAATGAAGTGCCATTGGCAGAACACGTTGTGAGCAACTGTGCCCAATTCCTGCTCCTCACTAATGTCTCCCATGCCCTGTGACATTTTGTCCAGGAGGTATTCACAACCTCCAGCATTTCAGGAATCACCTGGGAATGCAGAAGGAGGAAACAGATGAGAAAAATCTGTGTCTGAGGATTCTACCCTATATTTTATCACATGGCAGAATGGTATTTCAAAAGATTACTAAATAAAATGCAACCATCTTCTGAGATCAGTAACTTTATAACTTGCAGCATCATTTCCTGAATTCATAGCACGCACACATTTGCAAGTCTCATAAAGCAACACTTCATTAGGCCTACACATGATACTGTTTTTTCAAACAGTTCAAAATGCTGTGAAAATAAAATATCTGACTTATAACACCTCAAACTTTGTTGCCGCATTTAACTAAAGTAAAACAAAACAGGGGAAAATTAAAACACTACGACTACAGGTAAAGTGTCTTTAATTAGACAGAAATTAAATTGTTTTCTTTCAAGTGAAACCATACTACTATCACAGAAAGAAGATCCTACCAAGCATCAACATTATCAGTATATCTGTTGTCCAACCAATTAGGACCAACAAGTCAGAGCCAAATCCAGGTCAGAGCCAAATCCAATCCAGAAATAATGTAAAATACATGGACTAATTTCCTGGATATCTGTGAAATGCTGGGATTTTAATCCAGATTCTAGATAAAATCTAGACCTCTATTCCAGCAATGCCATAACTGGGTGTGGTCAGACGGCATGCTGAGAGCAGGTTAAACTGCTCCGGTTCTAACCGGATTATATTTGACCTGGATAATCGTGATCACACTTACCTCCCTTATCCCGCCTCACCGTGCAGTCACGTCGCTCCCCGGCGTCTATACTACTGATGCGCGGGAGTGTGCGTCGGTTGGTTTTAAAAATTTTCCTTAGTTTGTGCATGCGCATAGGCACTCCTCCGTACAAGGGGAGGAACTATCATGGTGCATGCGCAGAACCACCAAGGCGAATCAATCCAACCCCTCCAACAAAAGGCTTCCGTTTAAATGTTTGACCCGAAAATGGCCTCCGTGAGATCCCAAACTCATCTAAACGCTAAAACAAGTGACCGTTTAAATGTCGGTTTTCTAAACGTGGTGGCGGTGGTGGTCCGCTTATGCTCACACCTCTAACACATTAAAAAAATGGTGGGTGAAAAGTGGAGGCCTTGGGCCGCTTTCGAGCGGGGAGGGAGTTTAAACTGGAAGTGGCTTGACACCACAGGAGCAGACATCAGAAAAGTGCGGCTAGAATCGGAGAATCAGGAAAACACCACTTGGGGACCTGGTAACAAAATACTCCATTTTAAAGGGGGGTTGAGCCGCAAAGTGACGGCTGGGGACGGTGCGCAGATGTTGGGTGTGTGAACATGAATATAAAATCCGTTACTGAAGCGTGCCGAAAGCAGACTAAATGGCCCATCTGAATGCACCCACTGTGTGCCAGACAGCAATACTCTTTTGATTTTTAATGCAGCAAATTAAGTATTCTAAGCCATCCCTCTGCCATAAGTAATTTGAAGTCAGGTGGTGATCAAGTGGACCCCATTCAAACTGTGAAGCCTGAAGCAGGGTCTAGAGACCTCCAAGTACAGGAGCACAACAACACCATCACTTCATAGGAGGGCTCCTGACCATGTATTTCTTAGGATTCTCAAAGTAAGTTCTTCCAAATCACAAAGACAAAGACATTTATGTTAGCATAAGGATGGCCCAGGCTAGCCCAATCTCATCAGATCTCAGAGGCTAAGCAGAGTCAGCCATATTTAGTATTTGTATGGGAGACAACCAAGGAATTCCAGGGTTGCTATGCAGAAGAAGGCAATGTCAAACCACCTCTGTTAGTCTCTTGCCTTGAAAACCATATGGGGATGCCATAAGTCAGCTGTGACTTGATGGCACTTTACACACACACACACACACACACACACACACACACACACACACAAGGTTTCATGAGCCAAAGCTAACGTTGTCAGATGCATAATGAACTGTACTTTGCATTACATTAGAGGAGCCCAGTTGGATCAGACTAACTGTCCATCTAGTCAAAGATCTTATTTCTCACAGTGGTCAACCGGATAACACTGAAAGGCCCAGAATCTGTGTAAAACAACAGCACAGGGGGAAAGGCCGTGGCAAGCAAGCCCATCTTTTACTCCACACCTGAAAACGCCAGTCTCTCACAAAAGTATTCTTCTGTTTGAAGTGTACATTGTATGCATTTAACCTACTCCTATTGCCCTATTTTTTAAATTTTCAATCACATCTATGTCAAGGTGTCTGAACACTTACATATATGCTCTATAGTAGCACCAATTTTGAACCATGTGATACCTCTTGGAACTCTCTCCCTTTTAGTACTCCCTTTCAACTATATACAAAATCACACTGTTTAGTTTTTTTAAAAAAATCTTGCATTGATGTGACACATTAAACTTGCAATCACTAGATTCACACCTACAAAAATATGGAGGCAATGGGAATTTTCATGGACATTTTACACATTTATTAATATCATCAGTTCCATCATGTCCCAGGGAAAACATCTTATTAGTGCTACAATTAAATGATTCAGCAACCATCCACACTATCTTTGCCTTTTAACAGTTCCAATCAGTAGCAGATCTAGGTGTAATCAACAGCAGCAGGGGGCTTTAAGAAGCAAAACAAAACAAAAACAGTAGGGATCTTTACTAGTTTACTGTAAGTGATAACAAGGAGACATATTTTATTCTACCTTACTCCCAAACAGAACTTTGCAAGCCTTGACTTCTATAGAGTATTTTAATTTGTCGGCAGCAAGACAACAAATATGAAATCTTAAAAATACTGATGGGGGGGGTCTGTAAAACATTCCCTTTTGTTGGTGTATGAAACTTGCTTCATGGCGCTGTCCATATGCCAAAATAATGGAGGCAAACAATGATAGATGTTCAGAAAGAGCTAAGAGGATTCATTAAAGTGATGCTATCATATTTTATCCTGCCCTTTCTCTAAGGAGTTCAATGCAGTGACCATGACTCCCTGTACACCTATTTTATACTTACCACAACACTACTAGGATCTGTTAATTGAGAGTGGGTGACTAGCCCAATATCTCCCAGTAAGCTTCATGGCTGTGTTGGAATTAAAATCTGGGTCTCTTCAACTATAATTAGAGATATCTGTAACCCAGATGGCTTGCTCTGCAAACAGTCCTCAAAACAGTAAAGCTGAACAGTAAAGCTGAACTGTTCAAATGTATTTAAAATTTATTAAAAACAGTAGCAGACCAACTCCAAGTCTTCTTGGATAACTCTACACCATGTTCAACCTGGCTTCAGGCTGGGCTATGGGCCAGAGATGGCCTTGCTGGCTTTAGTCGATGACCTTCATTTGAATGTAGACAAAGGCCATGCTTCTTTATTACCCCTACTGGATTTATCTTCAGCCTCTTATCTGCATCCTCCCCTGATGCAAATAGGTATCAGGGGATACACTGGATTGTTTCAAATAATTCTTCTTGGACCAGACTAAAAGAGTTAGTGTTGGAGATTAGTTATCAGTGGTATTCCACAGAGCTCAATCCTACCCCCATGCTTTTCAATCCCTACGTAAAACCCTTATGACAAATCATTCATAGTTTGGAGCTGGCTATCATCAATATGCGGACAATATGTAGGTCTATATCTCATCCAAATCTCCTAATGATGCAGTGGAGATCCTGAATCATTGCCTGGCTGCCATGGTTAAATGATGAAGAGTTCACAAATTGAAACTAAATCCTGGAAAGACAGACGTAATGCTGGCTGAGAAAGTGGAAATGCTGAAAGACACTGTGCTCCTCATTGTTGATGGAATTCAGCTGACGCTTGCTGATTCAGTTAAGAGCCCAGGTGTTAAGTTCTAAAGTGGCTTCAGACCAGGGGTCATTCTCCTGTGCTCCTACTTAGCCAATAGATATAACAAGACTAGTTCCCATCCCCCTTCCCACCTATGCTATCCCCAGCTGCACTTCTCCCCGTGAGCCCAGATCCCAACATTACAGTCCCTGTGGTTCCCCTTTAGTCAGTCCTGACCTTGAGCTCCCAGAGTCCCAGCTCACCAGTTCCTCAGCCTTTGTCTCCTGGGTCTCACTCACCTTTGAGTCTCCTGATGCTGGTCCTCCTTGCTGTTGGCCAGAAAACGTCCTGGCCCGAGTCCTGCTACACCCACCTTTCAAGCTGCTGCCTTCCTTCAGCCCCTCCAGCAAAGGCTGTAGTTCTGTTCCACCTCCGCATTCTTTCTCTCCTCCGTGCTGTCCCTCCTCTCCACTTGAGTCTTGTGTGCCTGTGCTATCTCTGCTGCACGGGACTCCTGCTCCGTGGCTCCTCCTCCTCCTCCTCCTGGGCTTTTGCTCTCAGCTTTTCCACTCCCAGGTTTCCTGCTGCAGCTAGCCCTTCTGAGGTCCCTGCTTCTGCCAGCCAACCTCCACTATCTTCATTTGGGGCATCTTCTAAAGCTCCCATCTGGTTGCTTGGCTCCTGCCCTCCAGCTAATGGTGACACATCACTTCTTGTCTGGTCATCTTTACTTCAGACAGGGCTAAAGGAGACCTCCAGCTATTGGTTCAAACCTATAGGGCCAGCCTGCTGTCTACACTAGGGGTTATAGTGGATCCAAAATTACTGTTGGAGAAGAAACTTAAGTCAGGAAGGTTCCAACTCTCCCAGCTTCCCACAAACTATGCAAACTGAATTATTCAGGAGGGCTTTTTTACACAGGTAATAGGACAATACTGTAACGAAATGGTTCAGAAACTGGTAAAGGGATAGGGGCTCTGGACTGCACTACTGTATACAACAGAACAAAGTTTGAGTCCAGTGACACCTTTAAGACTAACAAAGTTTTATTCTGGGTATAACCTTTTGTGTGCACACATGTGTCTGAAGACGTGTGCATGCACATGAAAGCTTATGCCCAGAATAAAACTTGGTTGGTCTTAAAGGTGCCACTGGACTCAAACTTTGGTCTGCTACTTCAGACCAACACGGCTACCCACCTGAATCTAACTATCGTATACAGCACATACATGTTGTTCTAAGTACGATCCTACTATGTAATTTCTGTATTGTTTAATGTGTCATGCTAACGCTTATGCTTTGTTTCAGTTCCATTTCATATTTCTGCAATCCAAATCCTATTTAATTGTTCATTGGATGTTTCATCTTGTTGATTGTACTGACTTACATTCTGTAGTATGCCTTGAGTTTCAGGTGAGAAAAGCAGACTATAAAATAACAAAGATTTTGCATACGTTCTCAGTTACATCCAGTGTTCCCTCTAAGCTGAGTTAGTGTGAGCTAGCTCACAGTTTTTTCGCCTTCGGCTCATGCCTTTTTTCCTTAGCTCAGGAAGGATGGCTCCAGAGCAAACTAATTTATGCAGTAGTCAAATCACTTGCTCACAACTTTGATGCCAGTAGCTCCCAAAGTAAAATTTTTGCTTACAAGACTCCACAGCTTGGCTTCCGGTCTGGCTCCCGCGAAAGGCGGACGCATCCTTGGGTTGCTCCCGAGGGGCGTCTCGCCCGCCCGCGGTGGAGGAGGGAATCCGCGCGAGCGGAGACCCGAACGAGCCCCTCAGGATGTGAGGAGCTCGGATCCGGGGCGCTTTAGGGCGCTCGAGGGGGGAGTCTCGCTCTCAGCCGAGAGGTTGGAGACGAGGCGCCCGCCATGCCCTGCCCCTTTGGACCTTGCTGCGTGAGCGATCCCGTTTTACGGGGTTTAGCGGAGCCACCAGACGTCACCGAGTGATAAAGCGATCATCCGAAAAAGTTGAAAAAGAAAAGATCGGCCTAACTGTGAGTTGTCAAAATGCAAAGAAAAAGATCTAAAACCGCTTCCCCCCCACCCAGCGAAAAAGGCGAGGAGGTTAACCCTCTAACTGCATAAGCGAAAAAGAAAAGGAGGGGGGGAATGGACTGAGCGAACAGTGATGTTTTCCCTTGATGTATTTGAAATAAAGCGAGAGAAAGTTTTGTCTCTCTGGAGCACAATTTAAGAACTTTCTAAAAGTAAACAAAAAAGAAAAGATGTCGGAGCTGGGCAAAAACGAGCGGAGAGAAGGGAGGGACTTCCGTCTGGGCGTTTGCTTGTGTGTGAGAGCCGGCTGTTTAGTGTTTTGGACTGTTTATGGTTGTGAATCCGATGGGAGTTTTGTAAAATGGAAAAGTTTGAACTGTGACAGCGAGGAGTGCCTGGCAAGCGCTTATATACGTCCAGTTTCGAGGAGGACCCAATAGAGAGTTTGGGAGCGGAAATAAAAGCGAAATGAAATTAATACCATTCTCAAAGTTGGGGACCTCCAAGGCATGAAAGGAAGAGGATTTATAGTGCATGAACTGAGTGTGTTAACAGCAACCCGAAGGAGGATTTAACAAGCCGGAAGTAGAAGACAACAGAGGAAGCCCCTTCACGTCAGCGATAGTAAAAGTGCCCAGCACGCGAAGAAGCGGTTCTGACTGTGTCCAGAAGAGATTTTTCTTTTTTTATTAACAGAAACTCAAGGGAACTCAAGGGAATATTAACTGAAATTCAAGGGAACATTACTAACATATTAACAGAGAATTATATGTGACTGAACTGAGAAAAGAAGTTTGACAACACACAGAAGAAGCCCAAGAAGATTAATTGGACATTACTAACAGTTTAATTTACCAGTTTATATATCACTCAGCTTTCTCTTTCTCCCACTGTCTACCCTTCCCATTTTTTTCTTTTAAGCGAAATACCTCCCCTTTTTAGGGGAGCTAATAAAATCTTTACCAAAAAAAAAAAAAAGACTCCACAGCTTAGAGGGAGCACTGACCATGTGCTCTCCTACTGCTTTCTCATGACTCTGCCTTGTCAGCAGCCACTACCTCCCCTTTTTCTGCTGCGGTCTACGTTCTTTAAAAAGTTCACATTTCAGTGTTGAATATGAGATATGTTATTCTGTCTCTTATGGCTCCTTGACCCAGTAAACAAACTGTTAAGTCCGTGCTTAACAAAATAGCCAGAGAGTGATTTCAGCAAAACTCAGGTTTATTTCAGCTCGACGATCAACTTCTCTGACACGGTACAACTTCTCTGATAGCCCGAACCAGCTTTCATTGTCGCTGTTCGGTATTTAAACATTCCGGGCTAATGTAGTCACACCTACTATACAATTATCAACCTATCAGGTTGATCGCATAACAGCCCAATCATAAGCGTTCCCACTACAGACAGTTCAAATGTGATTGGACACAATACTTTCGGCGCGAATCCTTGCCGACGTCTGAAGCTTAGCATAGCTTCTCTATGGGATGATTCTACGTTCATCCTCATGCATTCAGGGCAGCATCTGAATACATTACACAAACTGTCCACATTGCGAATAATTTGGGCATGCACATTATACACATCAAAATGTTTTGCCTTGGCTCTCCCCTACCTTAAACCATTTCCTGCTCTAAGAAGAAAATAAAAATCAGCTTACAAAGCAAGCAGTCTCTCCATTACAGCTGAACTCTCCACAAATAGGATCGTTTCATTTTTTTTGGAGAGAAGTCTCTAAATTTCCCAAAGGTGCACATCTCCATGTCTGAGAAAGTCTTGGTCAATATCATTTCCGGTTCCAAGAGTCAGATCTATATTTCTCCTAACTAAAACTTAGTGCTGGTCCAAGGTTTCAAGTCTTGCTCAACTTCATCTTCAGGAGACAAGGTCATCAGCAATGCTCTGTGGAGTCTTGTGAGCAAAAATTCTACTTTGTGAGCTACTGGCATTAAAGTTGTGAGCAAGCGACTTGGCTACTGCATCCATTAGTTTGCTCTGGAGCCATCCTTCCTGAGCTAAGACAAAAATGTGTGAGCCAAAGGCTAAAAAACTGTGAGCTAGCTCATACTAATCAGCTTAGAAGGAACACTGGTCAGCAGTGCTAATATATTAGTTTGGAGGAAGATGTCTCCAGAGAACCTAGAGGATGAAATAAAATTGACCAAGGCTGTCTTAGGTATAGAACTACACACCTTTGGAATATACAGAACAAACAAACAAAGAAGAAAGTGTCCTGGCTGGGGAGAAGATGAAAAAGAGACTATGCCAACTACAGAGCTGCATCAACAGCATATGCAGTCTAATTTAGGTGTTCTTAGAGAAGACAATTCCATGATGGCCCAGGGTACTGGAATCAAGCTTGTATGATCAGCATTTACCTGACCATCGTGACTAGTGCTGCCACTGCACATGTATAAAACTGCTTGCAACTTCTTGTGAGCAAACCATTGAGAAATGAAAACAGAAGACTGACTCAACAAAAGTATGAAGAAACAGGGTAAGTACAAATGTTGATTACAACTTTTTGTCAGGTCTATAGAATCCTGGTCGTGGTCTAACATTAACCTCACTGTGCCATACAGTCTCTCTACATAAGCTAACTACATTCAACACAGAATATTTTCAACTGGAAAGGCTGAAAAAAAAAGTACAGCACTGTAAAATTTCAAGCTTAATGAAAAACAATACTGAGGGAAAAGGGGTGGCCAGTATAAGATACCAATTTTGTACTCCTTATTCTCTGGGAACTACTTCGCATATCAAGCTAAATTAGATCTAAACAGATGAGCCCAGTCAATTAAACATTTTAGTTTCAAATGGAGGCCTTTTAAACATTTTCCCAAAATTCCAACTAATTATTTTCTTCAATTTGATAACCACAGTAGAAGAATTATTATATGGTTGACACTTACACATTTTAAACA
>NW_015176456.1:1868782-1883782 GCF_001447785.1 Gekko japonicus | reverse complement strand
TCCTATAGAAAATGGATGGTCAATAAACATGTATGCCAATTATATTGTTATTTTGGATGTAGAGACTGCAGAACACTCGACAAGCATTTTCTAGCCATAATATGGCACTGAAACTTTGCTTGTTCTCTTTGTAAAAGGGAAAGAAAAGTGCACCCTGTCATTCCTTTTAAACCACCACTGAGAGGCTAGTGCTGTAACTTCAGAGTCCAGTGCTTCCACCCATTCCTGTTTAGAGGGAAAGGAATGCTGATGATGTTGGCTGCCAAAACAAAGGTCATTTTGCATTTTTTACAGGTGTTTGAAGAGCAAGTGCTTTCTTTACTCTTCACTCTCTGGACAGGAGTAAATATCCATAAGGAGAATCTAGTTCAGTAAAGTTACAGTGAAGATCCCAGGGTTCCCTTCCATACTTAGAAAGTAGAATTCCAAGAGAAAGAGTTCCCACCATGTCAAGAATCAGGAATAACTTTTTATGAGCTTGGAATCTGCAGCATTAGCACTACTGGCAAGAGCAGCATAAGCACTATTTGCACTTGTGATCTTAAAAACCAGCTGAATTTCTTTCACTACGCGAATTAATAATAGCTGTTTTGAAAGTCATCATTTTATATACATCGTAAATATATTACATCATGTAAACATTTGTCTTATAGCAGCTGCTATTTTTGAACTTTTCTCTGAACATATATTTGAAATCTATGTACTAACAGTGAAAATAAAATGCAGTCTTTGGCTAAGCTGATAGGGTTCTTACTGTTGTTACAGAGACATGAATAGGCTGTAAAATTAAATCAAACAAATTTACATGCTAATAGCAGTTCGATGGACTTGCCTCACCCCAGAACACAACCTGAAAGAAAAAGACAAACAGGAAAAAAAACTGACATCAATGAAAGCTCCAACTGCTGAGTCCTCACTAGTTATTGGTTGTAAATTTCTGGATTCAATTTAATAAAATGCCGCGCACACGCATATCCATTACCCCAGGTGTTGTGGTGTCATAATATAGTCAAATATCCTAACAATTAGTACACACAACACAAATGACCCCAGAACTGAATAAGTGGGACAGATAATGGAATAGCACACATGCTAAACCCCAAACACAGTCCCACTTTTCTTAGTTCCTCTAAAAGAACCTCACTATAGTGAGAAAGTCCTAGATTGTCTTCATTTTATTTTAAAAATATTTTTACTCAGCAGTAAGTGGCCAATATTGCTATAGGTGAGGGGCAGAATCCAGGATTTTTTAAAAGTTGCATAGCGTTGGCTGTTAGCTAGAAGAGGAGACTTTGCTTATTAATAGGCTCAGATACTTGCTCCCTTCTTCTTTCCAGTCCATCCTAGGTGAAACAGAAGAAGGTGGGTCACAGTGATTGCATGAATCTGCTGTGA
This sequence comes from Gekko japonicus, assembly GCF_001447785.1. Taxonomy (NCBI): domain Eukaryota; kingdom Metazoa; phylum Chordata; class Lepidosauria; order Squamata; family Gekkonidae; genus Gekko; species Gekko japonicus. Next base: position 1,882,387 of record NW_015176456.1, on the reverse strand, counting down.
ATATGGCAGCAGTGTGTGGTTCCTGGGTGCGCTGGGTTTGCATGGGAAACTCAGAGCTTGCTTACAAATGGCTGCTGTGACTTTTGCTGGACTGCTTATCCACAGAAGGAAGAGCACCAGATGAAACTACAGGCAGGCAGTGTTTAAAAATTTTCTACTAGCCTTAAGAAAATATTTTATTTTTTAGTTCCAATGTTTCCTGTTTGTTCATTCACTTATTATAAAATGATGTGCTCTCTGCCTTTCTACCCCAATGAGTATCTAAGGATGCTTATAAAGTATAGAAGCAAATGCAGCATAAAACATATGCATAAATGCTTAATTTGTAAAGGTAGATATACCTCATATAGTTTTGTAGCCTATAGCCAAGGTTGCCTACTTTAGCCATCTGGAGTTAGTGTTCTGCATGCTGTTTATTTTGTAGTCTGAACTGTTCAGTCCCCATTGTCTGGTTCAACATTGTCCCTTAGACCTCACCCACATACTCACTGTACTGAGAAAGTCACTCACATCCAGGAGCACAGGATGACAGAGAGGTGAGGAAACAGTACAAGCATAGCAGAGATCAACTGTAAGGCTGAATGTGTGAACAGCGCATGAGCATGGTTTGTGAGACACCTGCAAGCAAATGATGTGGGTCGCTGGTACATGAGAGAGGAAATTCTTTAAAAAGAGGAAAGATCAAATCTTCACTTGTACATAAATAAAAAGGTGTCACATACCAGAATGCTGCCACCGATGCTCGTATTCAAAACTGTGATGTGAAAACTCAGAAGCATGGCATTACATTCCCTCGCTCAGCAAAATATGATGGCAAACAATTTATGGGGATTTTGCATTATTAAACTTTCCACTTAGTGACAAACTAAATGTGCACAGTGAATTCTTTTGAAAAATGAAAGAGCTTCCACTACTAAAAAAAGCACTATTAGGCTCACTGGAATAGATTAGAGAACTATTGGAGAAGGTTTAAAGTATAAATGTTCTGGTCAGTGTTTTTAGGTCTTGTCATACTTAAATCAAACATAAACTTTAAAAGCTCACATACAAAAAACCCCTAAATTTTCAAATCACTTGTCGATTACATGAGTTGCCAAAGGCTAAGTAGTCACAAAGCCAAAATTAAAAATATTCTCTCTTTTTACTATCAATATATGTTAGCTGAGTGAATATATCAGCAATCCAGTTCTAACACTATTTTCTTTTTGTAACATATCTCCCTTATATATAAAGGCATAGTGGGGCCCAACATTCCAAATGCACACCAACAGTGTTTGGAAGCTTGAACTGTCAGTCAGAAGACGCTGGCTGGGTTGACTGGCTGCTTTGTGTAGTCCCACCAACGTCATCGGCTCAGTCTGCTCTGGGCCTCTGACAGGTGAGGACCATCTGCAGACTGAGTGCAGGGACAGGGCTTCTACGGCTGGGCCACTTCAGCCCACTCTTTTCTGATTGGGCCAGCATTTCAAGGTCATTTGCATATGGAAGCTGATTGGACTTCACCCCATTCCACACCTCAAACTCCCCCCCCCACAAGACAGTTGGAATTTTCAGTTGCATATGGAACCTACTGTATTCTGAGGTAAAAATTTTCCTCACTCACAACACATCACTCCCCCTTCAAAAGAAACAAACCCAATAACACAATCATGCCACACCACAAAAAAAAACAGATCACACCACAAGCAGAATACCACAAGGCAAAAAATGATAGGAAAAGGTGCCAGCAGTCACCCCATTACTGCCACAGAGAGCGCTTCAGAGGATGGTGTGCAGGTCCCAGGTTCATATTTTAAAAGCTGCCTGGGGGATTATGGACCATTCACACACTTTCAACCTTAACATACCTCATAGGGTAGTTGTGTGGATCATATGGGGGAGAGGAGAATGATGTCAGCTGCTTTGGTTCCCACTGCAGGGAAAGACTGCCCTTTCCCTAGGCAGAGTCTTGGGGGGGGGGAATGTAAACCTGAAGACAGACAGGCAGATAACGGTAGGCTGATGGTTGCCTGGAAAGGACATAGGGTTGCCAACTCCAGGTTGGAAACTTCCAGGATATTTTAGGGATGAAGCCTGCTGAGGGGGGGGTCTGAGGAGGAGGAGGAAGAGGGGGACCTCAGACAGAAAGGCCATAGACCCCACCCGCCAAACAAGCTGTTGCAAATCTCCAGGTGACAGCTGGAGAGCTCTTAAAGCTCTGGTGCTAATTCAAAGTGCTGGGGAAGTGTTCCAGGCTCCCCCTAAGCTGTGGAGTCCTGTGAGCAAAAATTCTACTTGGTGAGCTCCTGCCATTAAAGTTGTGAGCGAGCGATTTGGCTGCTGCATGAATTAGTTTGCTCTGAAGCCCTCCTTCCTGAGCTAAGACAAAAATCAGTGAGCCGGAGGCTAAAAAACTATGAGCTAGCTCACACTAACTCAGCTTAGAGGGAACACTGGATTTGTTGCATTCTGGCAGGGGATGCTGTGAGTGTAGAAAACTATTTATCGACAGAGTAGTGTTTTGGAAAATCTTTAGGAATTGTTTGGTGCATTTACCATGGGGCACCCACCCAGAGCCTCCAGGCTGGCAAATTCCTGGGGATTTGAGGGGTGGAGCCTGGAGAGGGTGGGGTTTGCAGAGGGGTGGGACTAGTTAGCAGAGGTAGCAGAGGTAGCAGAGATCAGTTCCTCTGAAAAAAACAGTGGACTCTGTCATTATACCCTGCTGAGGTCACCACAGCAAATTGACACTGTTTGCCCAAAGCCAGAGCACTCCCCCAGAGCCTCTTTCTAGATCCCGTTGTATTTATTTCCACAACGGGCCTTATTCCTAGTTTTATATAAAGTTATAGGTGCCAAACCTGATTTAATTTGTTACTTTACTTGAAATGTTTTAAAATAATTTAAAAGAAAATATATATTTATGCCTCAAGCAAAAATTTAGTCAATATCATCTTTATGGTTTTATTTTTGTCATCGCTCCAATTACATTATCATGAAGCATAGTTTCCGATTTTATTAACACAGATATAAGTATTACTTAGAGAAATACCACATATAAAAAGGAAGTTAAAAAGCCATATAATATAATATTTTCACCTATACAAGAAGTAAAAGCAAGCCACGTAATGTTTTACAGTTGGTCTAACGACATGATTTTAGTGCTGCCAACTTTTTTGTCATGCGTGCATTAAGTGCTGCCAAGTTTGCTTCCAACTTATGGCAGCCTTATGAATTAATGGCCTCTAAAACATCCTATCATTAACAGTCTTGTTTGGGTCTTGCAAATTAAGGGTTGTGGTTTTCTTGACTGGGTCAATTAATCTCATGTTGGGTCTTTCCTTCACCTGCTGCCTTCAACCCTTCCTAGAATTTTTGTCATTTCAAGTGAGTCTTCTCATAATGTCACCAAAGTACAATGGCCTCAGTTTGGGCATTTTAGCTTCTAGGAGAAGTTCAGGCTTGATTTGATTTAGAACCCATTTATTTGTGTTTTTGGTGGTCCATAGTGTCCATAAAACTCTTCTCCAACAGCACATTTTGAAAGGAATCAACTTTCTTCTTGTCAGCTTTCTTCACTGATCAACTTTCACATCCATACCTAGTAATGGGAAATACTATGGCTTGAATTATCTTGATCTTGGTAACTAGTGACACATCCTTACACTTAAGGATCTTTTCTAGCTCCTTATTGACTGCTTTTCCCAGTCTCAATTTCCTGCTGTCCTGCTGATTTCTTGGTTGCAGTCTCCCTTTTGGTTGATGATTGACCCAAGGAACAGAAAATCTTTAACAATTTCAGTTTCTTCATTATCAATCTTCAACTTGCGTAATTCCCCAGTAGTCATTACTTTTGTCTTTGTCTTCGTGATGTTCAGCTGCAATCCTGCTTTGGTGCTTTCTGCTTTTAAGCATTTCACTATTTTCTGCCAGTAATGTGCTGTCATATGGATATCTCAAATTGGTAATGTTTCTTCCACCGTTTTTCACTCCACCTTCAACTAAATCTAACCTACCTTTTCTTATGATATGTTCGGCATATAGATTGAACAGAATGATCTTTCACTTGGAAACCTATCCAAGACACACACACATCCTCCCTTGTCTTGCAAACAGGTATTCTCAGCAAGCATTACAGTAGCATTACAGTGATGCAACAAAAGATACAAGTTTTGGAAAAGGAAAGGGGAAATTTAACTAGTATCAGTATTGAACATCTGTTGCTGTTAGCATATAAAATATATAAAATGAGTGCCAGAACAAGGAGGAATTTCATAGATCAACTGTTTGTCAAGTCGCCCACTAAAGCAAGTCGGAATTACAGCATTCAGTGTGGCCATCTGTTTATTTTCAATAACAAAATTCTGACCATATCTTCAAGAGAAATACTGCGTCAATATTTTTAAACACCAAGATTGGTACGGATCCCGCCTGCATGCTGCTTTTCTAATTTAGGGGGAAGATCTACATAGAATGAACCTGAACAACCTTAAAAATAAATATGAGAAAAGAAGGAGAATATATTAGCTGCAGGCACTTGTAATATGGAGTTGCTCAATGGTGTAAAGATTCTTCTTCAACATAGTAATTCACAGCTTATATAAGGAAGATCTCACATTTTTCATCTTCCATTTGTTACCAGAAGGAGGAGGAGGAGATTGGATTTATACCCCGCCCTTCACTCGGAGCCTCAGAGAGGCTTATAATCTCCTTCCTTTCCTTCCCCCACAACAGACACCCTGTGAGGTAGGTGTGGCTGAGAGAGCTCTTTGAGAACTGCTCTGGAGAGAACAGCTCTGATGGAACTGTAGCTTGCCCAAGGTCACCCAGCAGTTGCATGTGGAGGAGTGGGGAATCAAACCTGGTTCTCCCAGATTAGAGTCTGCACTCCTAACCACTACATCAAACTGGCTCTCAGGATTGTATCAAACTTTCTGCCACTTTCTTCACTCACCAGAGCTGACCACCAGTATGTAGCCCACATGCAATGCCAAACTATCTCTAAAGATCTAAGATGTCTCATAACAAATCACTGTTGCTACAAAAAGACCCATGAGTTTTGCATGCAACACTGTCCACATGAAAATACAACAGAAGAAAGCAGCCCAAAACAACCAAGGCTAAAGAAAGCACGCAAACCTGAGTTTTGAAAATGAATATTTATCTGAACCTGTCTTAATAATTCAAAGTAAACCCAGTCTTCCACCATACTAGTTCAAAAATCAAGGGAACAAAATAATCTCATATCTGGTCATATTAGTGTGAGGAGGAGGAAGGAGGAGGAGATTGGATTCATACCCCACCCTTCATTCGGAGTCTCAGTGTCTTACAATTTCCTTTCCCTTCCCCTTCCCACAACAGACATCCTGTGAGGTAGGTGGGGCTGAGAGAGCTCTTTCAACGACTGCTCTTGAGAGAACAGCTCTAAGAGAGCTTGTGACTGACCCAAGGTCACACCAGCAGCTGCATGTGAAGGAGTGGGGAATCAAACCTGGTTCTCCCAGATTAGAGTCTGTGCTCCTAACCAATACACCAAACTGGCACCAAACTGGTTTATTATATGAGAAAGGTACAAGTTCAGCAAAAAGAAAAATACCCCACTTTGATCTCCGCTAGGGACACATTTACTTCGATGCAAATTCCATCAGTTTTAATGAAACCTATTTAGAAGCATGTATGTAGGGATCAGAGCCTAAGTGGCAGTTTTCCCTGGACCCCATAAAAGAATTATCAATACGTGTGCAATATTTCAAAGTTCTTATTCAGGAGAATAACCTGACTAAAGCAGACCACACACTAATAAAGTGCAACTTAATAAATCATGTGGAATCTTATTTTGTTCAAAACCTTACTAACTCCTAGCACCATCTGTTACCATCAAAACTATATGACAAGATATGATATATAATTAATAGGTAAACAACAATCTAATTAAAATGGACAAATACTCCATGTTCCTGCCATTTGGGAACTCTAATTACAGACTAAATTTTAAGCTTGAATTAAATATTTAAGCTGGAAAATTAACTTTCCTTCTCGAGCCTTGAATACATTAATACAGATATGTGAAGCGACTTCCTGATGGGAACTTAAACATGTAATTTAGTTTCATCAAAGCAGTTACTAATTGTTAAGCAGCAGTACCTTACCATATGTACACAATAGCTATTTAGAGCTGAAAAGGTGGTTTTAAAGCACCCCTCTGCAGCCCTTTTCTGACATAAATACAAAATGTATATACAGCACAGCAGTTTACATTACACACTGAAAATAAATTACATGAAAACCTCAGAGTTCTATGCTCCTTGGTATTCATATGCGCAAACAGATCCAGAGAAACCAGCATACCTTTTTCAATTAAACCAGTAGTGGTCAGACAATATAGAGAAAGTTTGTATACATGAAAACATTAAATCTCAGATTATTACAGGGCTAACTGAAATATAGTTTAACACTGAAACAACTATCCATATGAAACCCAGGCACTTGAGGCAGGTTTTTCAAGCTAATGACTCCAAATCCATTTTTATTAAATATTACTAGCTATGAGATACTTTTCCTATTGATAAGGCACCTTTAAATTAGTAGGAAAATGGTATCAGCCACTAGAGATGAATAATGAAGTGCAGAAAGTATGAGAAAAGTGAGTCTATATATAAATATAGATGTTTGAGTCTTCCTAACCTTTCTCAATGTCTGTGGCAGTTAATCCATACTAGCAAATGTTCTCTTATACGAAGCACATTTTCCACACCTTATAAACAAAGGAGAGGGGCATTGCTAACTGAGTGACTCCCATTACTTTATACACCAAGGACACTATTTATTGGACAGTTTTTGCAGGAAAGCCACAGTAAAATGAATGGGACACAAGGAAGGATGCTTTTTTCTCTAACAGTATGAATGAGCAAGGTATTCAAAGCAACATCTCTAAGAGAACTGAAAAAACTCAAGGAATATTAGTACTAAAATTACCTCCTTGCTGCCCTTTTAAGATAGGATGGATAGATAGATGATAGATAGATGATAGTCAGACAGATAGATAGACAGAAAGACAGACAGACCGACAGACCAACAGATATTGGCCAAGAAATGTAGCACACTGTAGACAGATAATTACAACATTACAATGAAATCCAGATATTTTAGGCCCACAACTGATACCATCAAAGGTTCTCATCCATCATCTTAATATCTGCCACCATCATCATTCCCTCACAGCTCAAGATCCACATAAAACATGAGAACCAGAACGGCTATCTTAGTTACGAACCAAGCAACCAATTAAAGTTGGGTCTTATCTGGATCTACATGGACTAAAATAGCCAAAGCCTAGGTAGTCAGCTTTAGGCTGGATTTTAAGCATGCCATCCAATGCCCATTTCGGGAATGAGATAGCCAGGAATCCTTGCTTGCCATAAGACTCTAATACTTATACAAGCAGTCAGTTTTGCCCAACAATTTAGGAAATAACTAACAGAACTAATATTCTTCTCATTGCTGGAATATTGATAGTTTTATGGCTGCTGGTTTTGAATGATGTCTGGATTTATTTTATCTGAATAGTTTGCTTGTTTTAAGCCACTTTGAGCAGCTTCTCTGGAAAGAGCATATAAATCTTTTAAATACATTAATCCCTCCTCCTAGTTCCAGCCAACAGGCAGACATGTGTGATGATTTAAGGAAAGCAGAGACTCCTCGTTGCATATTTCCCTCTGTTGCATGAACTGAGCAATGAAGAAGACACAACGAAGATTTGCACTGTCTTTCTTGTTGATTACTCCAAAGGCGTTCTGCTCTTTCAACAATGAAGTGGTAAAAAACCCTAAAGAAATCAGCATACAAACAGCATGTGGTGTTTGTACTAAATTTCCTTTAGATTAGAAATACCTTTAAAATTAATCTCAGAGTTATTAATACAATGCTGATGAAAATGCACACACAGAAGAGTCATAACTGGGCCTAAGAATTGTTTTCTGAACAGGTGGAAAATTGCAAAGAGTGTGGGGTCAAAATGACTGGTGTGTCATGGTCTTCCTTTTACGCAGCCCAATTTCAAACATTAAAGCATACTACAGAATCCTGGCTGAGTTTAATGTTCCCAAAGTACACAGGTATCCATCTAGCTGTACATTAGACACTAAAGTGAAAATCAGGGCCAACAGCTAGGGAAGCATGACAAATGTAGAAATCAATGTACAGCTGTCTATAGGCCATGCTTATGGATGAGCAGTTCCCATACAAACCAGCCAACATTAGATGTCCACTGTGTGTGTGCTGAATTAAGAGAAGTAAACTTTACTTACAGCTGCATCTCCTAGCTCGTTTGGTGTAGTGGTTAAGTGTGCAGACTCTAATCTGGGAGAACCGGGTTTGATTCCCCACTCCTCCATTTGCACCTGCTGATGTGACCTTGGGTCAGTCACAAGCTCTGGCACAGCTGTCCTTGAAAAAGAGCCGTTTGTGTCAGAGTTCTCTCAGCCCCACCCACCTCACAGGGTGCCTGTTGTGGGGAGGGGAAGGGAAAGGAGTTTGTAAGCCGCTCTGAGAATCCAAGTGAAGGGCGGGGTATAAATCCAATCTCTTCTTCTCTTCTTCTTCTAGCATGTTCCTACCCTTAAAGTCTATCCCTTGGTGGAAGGGAAACTAGGGAAGACCACCAACCCAATGCAGCAGCTTCCATTTCTTCTCTTTCCCGCTTTCTTTGAAATAACTCTACCATCCCTCTTACACAACTGGCCTCTGCTCAACATCTTTCTGTCTCTTCTCAATCCATGCTCTGGTTTGTCTCCCATCTGTCTTTGTGCCCCTCTTCCTACCTTTTCAAAGCAGGTTTTCAGGCTAAGCCATTATCTATTTACAGAAAAATAATCCTCTAGGATCTGGACGTGACTACAAAAAGCAGCCATAGTGAATTGCTTTCCTGTCAAAGACTGATAAATTTATTATTTATTTAAAATTTTTCTGTGCTGCCTCTTCAGAGTCCTGCTCAAGGTGGCTTAGAATTAAAATAACACAGCAGTATAAAACAAGAAGCCATTAAACACAAACCATTTGACATAAGAGGCATATAAAACTAATTGTGCTCTGGTACTGCCTTCTGGTACGTGACAGACTTCACGTTCCTGGGATCCCAGATCACCGCAGACTGTGACAGCAGCCATGAAATTAAAAGACGCCTTCTCCTGGGGAGGAAAGCGATGGCGAACCTAAACAGCATGATAAAAAGTAGAGATATCACCCTGCCAACAAAAGTCCACATGGTCAAAGCAATGATATTCCCAGTAGTCATGTATGGCTGCGAGAGTTGGACTATAAGGAAGGCCGAGCACCGAAGAATAGATTCTTTTGAACTATGGTGCTGGAGAAGACTCTTGAGAGTCCCTTGGATTGCAAGAAGATCAAATCAGTCAATCCTAAAAGAAATCAACCCTGACTGTTCCCTGGAAGGCCAGATAATGAAACTGAAGCTCAAATACTTTGGCCACCAAATGAGAAGGGAGCACTTCCTGGAGAAGACCCTGATGCTGGGAAAGATTGAAGGTCAAAGAAGATGAGGACGGCAAAGTATGAGATGGTTAGACAGTGCCATAGATGCAACGAACATGAAGTTGAGCAATCTTCAGAGGATGGCGGAAGACCGGAAGGCCTGGCGTGATCTGGTCCATGGGGTCGCGAAGAGTCAGACTCGACTGTGCGACTGAACAGCAACTGCCTTTCAGTTGCATTGTGTTACCACCGAGGCCAGAATTAGACCTGCCCATCCCATCAGCTGAAAGGGAGGTTTGCCATCATGTACTTTATCCTCTGTGTGACCTGTTTGTCTTGCCCTTGCTGGACTTTGGGGTTTAGGGCCAGAATATGATTGGCAGAAACATGGCTGATTGATTCTGACAATGTCACTCTGTCTCAAGTACTTCCAGCTGGATATGCTTTCATTGATCCTTTCCTGGGTGACTGTGCCACAATTCCCTTTTCTGTTTCAAGACTTCCAATGCAAACTACTAAGCTTGTCTTTAGCTTTGTACTGGAGCTCTCAAAATGGCAGTACTAAAATACCCACAACTCATCTTGACAAGATATACTTAAGTCTTTTTGGTTGCGAAGGGTCTGTCATGCATTGCTTTGAATTTCACATCTGAGAAGGGCCACACACTGGAATTAATTTTTTGTACCAAGCAGGTATGTGATTATTTCGTAAGGGTAGCTATAAGACCCATGCAATTATTGGATCATTTCTGCTGGAGATTACAGTACCTCGTCTTCACTGGGGTTCAATCCCAAAAATCAATGCCTATTAAGGCTTGATATTTTTGAAGGTTTCTTTGTTGACAGAATTCAGTTCGATAGCATTTGTGTAATCTTTTTTTAAAAAATAAATGGGAGTTTCAACCAGGTGTCCTTGAACAATGTTGACAGGATCCTGAGTTAGTGAAAGCCACTACCTGCAGTTTGGAAACATGCCCTCTTGGCTGTTGAGAAGTTGAGAGCTCTATTTGTGAAAATCAGCAATACTTCCTTTTCCAATGGGATCTTCCCAAAATCTCTGAAAGTGGCAGTGGTTTGAACTCTGTTTTTAAAAAACTCTTCATAAAGAGTCAATTTGAGTCAATTATATGTCAACTTGCTTTTTTTAAAGAAAAGTGACTGAGGAGGCAGTAATAGAACACCTACAGGTTGTTCTGGGCGACTTATCCATCCTTGACCCTTTTCATTCTGGCTCAGGCATGGTTTTGAAGCACTATAAAGGGCTCGTGGTAATTAACAGTATGTACAGAGTTAACCAAAATATCGTGAGAAAATTCTCAGAAAATATCTATGTTATAAGCCATGAATTTAATACATTTAACAATAAATAAAGTACAAAAAATGCATCAAAGTGTCTAATTTGCTGTCCTAAACTATCTATATAATCCATCTCAAACTCATATCAAAGTGAATTAATATATATCAAATATATATCAAAGATGCTTGACAATTCAAAATTGCACTGAGTCCATCTCGAAGTAATATAACAAAGTGTCCTTAGAAGTTCTCCATAGTGAAAACTGAAGTTCATGAAACGCCAGACTTCTTCAGGATGCAGTGATGGAGACAAGAATAAACAGCTTTAAAAGGAGATTATATAGATTAATGGAGGGTAAGTCTACCAATGGCTACTAGCCATGGTGACTGAGGGAAAACCTCCACATTCAGAGGAACTAATCCTCTGAATCCCAGAGCAAGAAGGCAACAGCAAGGTAAGGCCTCTTCCTCTATGCCCTATTGTTGGCCCTCCAGAGGAACTGGTTAGCTACTGTGTGAGTTAGGATGCTGGACTAGATGGACAATTCGTCTGATCCAGCAGGGCTCTTCTTATGTTCTTATGCTGCAAAACAGAAAGTTTGGATAAAATTCTGCAGACATGTTTCGAAACTCTGTGTTAAACCTTGTGAGGCCAAAGTTTTCCCTTTTTATTTTTTAACTAAATTTGGAGAGAAAAAACTATGAACAAATTCTTCAAACCACATACAATCTAACCTGACCTGTGACTGCTTTCCAATGTGTAGTTTCTCATTTGCAGCAAACACCCATTAAAAGGTACCTGATAGCTTCCTAACAAAATTAAAAATATATGGCACATTGCTCAATGTGTTTTGGCATCTGAGGATTAGCACTGCTAAGAGAAATTCTATTAAATCCTCTTTAGTCAATTTCTCCTTGAAATCCAGCATTCTCTTTTCCTGTTTTTAGAAAAGTGCAGTCTATTTCTAATCAATTGCATTTTGATCAAAAAGAAATTCAAGGAGAGGAGGGGTAGGAACAGAGGTTCTGAAGAATTTCACTCTGTAGATGCACAGGGGGCAGGCAATGATTTCCCAACCTCCTCCTCCTGTTAGAGCACCCCCTGTGGTAACATAAAACAACTGCAAGAACTGACATCACAAAAGAGTGCGTTGATTTTTCTTCAAAGAGAAACCCCTATTTTTTTTAAAAAAAAAAACAATGTAAGAAATCACTGGCTATATCTTAAAAAGTGAATTTTTGGAAAAAGGAATTCCTCTCATCATAACAATGCTAGCATAAAACATTAAATATCTAGCATTCCATGTACATGTGTAAAAGTAACATTTTGACCAGAAACCTGGGGCTGTTCCATGCCTTCAATCAAACCATTGCAATTAATATGAAATTCTAAATACAGAATATAATGCCACATAAATACTATAACAGCCAAGTCCTGTCTAAGAAGCATATGTTTTTTCCCATTGTTCAAAAAAAGGAGATGACTTCCCGTCACTTATGTTTCTGATTAGCAAGGTGATTTATGCCACAATCACTAAAAATGCCAGCAAGTGAATGAGAAAATGCATAGTGACTGCACCAGATGTGCACAATAAACAGGAATCCCATTGTAATCTCTGGTACTTAGTTTATATGAAGGTAATGCAAGAAACACTCTTGGATATGGCAAAGTCACTTTTTTTTTTACATTTGACTATAAATGATATGAAATAAATTGTGTGTTTTATACTTTATGGCATGCATACATTGATAAATTAGGTACAGTTTTGTATCCCGACTTATCTTCAAGACAAACCTGGCTAAGATCATGGGGATTAATTGCTTCAGAAGTGTGAAATGCAGCTTTTCCATTCTTTTCTGCACACTCAGTGAAGAAACAATGATTAATCACTGTTTAACTATTCTCTTGAGGATCTACAAGATTGCCAAAGCAGGACTTATCCTCATAAATCCAAAAAACAGAGTTTAGATTTGTTGCCAGCAACTAAACGAACATGAACTTAAAGCCATTCGTTATCAGATTAAAACCATGTCAAGGCTTTAGAACCCCCACACACAAAATTCTCTTTAATCTTCAGCTAAATAATGGTGATTGGGCTATAAAATTAGATCAAATACAAACACTGGTAGCTTGATATTTAACACACACCTTGAAAAATACAATGTGACATCAATAAATATTCCAATTCCAGTTCAACAGATGCAAAATGTGTAGTAACAACAATAAAATGCCCTTTCAAAATACCAACATAAACATATCGTACTGCAGCTGAAACTGCGCCCATTTCACTGTGGGTTTTTTTTTGTGAATACCCAATTAGCTTGTAACTTAAAAACATGATCTTTTTGCTATCTGAATTCTAATTTTAGAAAAATCCAGAAGCTATTTCAGAAGTCTGAAGGATTTTTTTCTATTTCAAAATATTAAAAGGTGAACTGCAATAGCAAATACTATATTTATAATTACTTTTACTTATCGTTCAAAAATAAATCAGTGAACAGTGACTGCCACACAGGCATAATAATCAAATGCAGATACAAGAGAATAAACAAAGCCAGAACTTTTACTGGTGTAAGTTAGGTAAACTCTGGTTAACAGAAGCCCATTCAAAGGAACTGTCATGTTTCACACTCAGGCTCCCTTCTGATAATCCAACTCCATTTCAAGCAGTCCGAATGCTTGCTCCTTTTAAGGCTTCAGCTCTGAAAAGCTCTCTGTTTTTTAAATGCCAGCCTAATGAGGTGTGTACCTCCACAGTTTCCAGGAGCTTGCAAGAAGGCAGGCCTTTCCTCAGGAACTGAAGAGCTAATTGAATTATAGGTCCATCATCATACTTTCCC
>NW_015176456.1:1846092-1868734 GCF_001447785.1 Gekko japonicus | reverse complement strand
TAATGTTGTTGATTTCCAGCTGAACAGTCAACACAGTCAACTGCTGTTGCCAACACAGCCACCTAGCTGGGCAATCAACCCCTCTGCGGCTCAGCCCCACCCCTAGTGGGCCTCAATACCCAACACATGGTCATATGGAAAACTAAAATGGGTATTCCTTGTTCCATGTCCAATTGCATGTTCAATAAAGGGTCCCATACCCCCTTATAACCGGAATCCACTTAACTTTATCTTCAAAGGATACCTATCTGGCAGAACCTAACCATGCTATGGTATTACACAAAACTCATAAAGAAAACCTACTGAGGAACTGCAATAATCTTTTGCTATGAACTTAATAAAAATCCGACAGAGAGAGCAGCGATGGTTTAAGACATGCAAGTATAAATTAACATTCCAGGAGGAACCTACAAGTAGAGACATGGGTGTGAGGAATTGAGCTCTGTTTGTTTCCTGGCCACTTCTGTGTCAAAGTTAACTCCAGGGTGCCAAACATAGGATATTTTCCTCTAGTTTCTCATGCATGTGGTTCCAAGAGAAACATTACAAGTAGGAAAGTGGAGATAAGGAACAGCCATTTTAAGTGGGAATAGAAAACAGGGAAGTACAGCTGGAAGAGTGATGAATAAAAGTTTACAAGAAGCAAGTGATCATCCCTTTCGTTGGATGTTTTAACCAGAGTGACTGACACTGCAGTCCTAAACAGTTACATCTATTAAATGTACTTAGAAGGGTGTAATTCTGTTTAAAATTGCACTGCTAACTTCCTACTGATGCTGTTCAAAACAAGGTCAGTAATAAACAAAGATCATCCATAATTTAATTCATGATGAGACCACGACCTTGTTGCCATTACCAAGACCTGTTTGACAATACACTACAGCCTATTTAGAGCAAGTGCTTGAATCATCCAGTGAAATGTTATTGGTTATAACTATGTCTCTAAGGAATTTCTGCCATTCATATCCACAATGTGAGCCAATAGAATCCGGTAGCTTGCAATACCAGGAATGCACATTCTACTTTTGGGTAGAGTTAGCACTGAACCCTGTATGGGTTTTTCTCATACTCTGTCAAATGATCACATTACAGAAATAGGCAGAAATTGTCCTGCATTGGAATAGCTACTATCCTAGTGGATTGCCTTCTATTCTGTGGGATTTACCTACACTGTTTGAAGCACATCAGCTTCAACAGAGTTAGAAGGGTGTGACTGCTTAGGACTGCACAGCTGGCACACTCATTGCAGATGGGTAATTTTAGAGTCTGCACTTAATGGTACTATGAGGGTCCCCCCTTTACAGAATGATGCATATTACTTCACTAACTTCACTTAATGTGTATTACTTCACTTAGAGAATCAGTGGAGTCTAATAGTTAGAGTGATGGTCTAGAACAATGCTACAAATCCCCACTGAGTGACCACAGGCCAGTCAGGCTCACATTTCCAGAAAAGAAGAGGGAAGATTACTTCAAATGCAAAGCATTTTCATAGATGGACATGGTATAATCTGATCCTCCACAAGTGATCCATGGTGTAATCTGATGCTCTTTTGACTCAAAAGTAAAATGTTCAACAAACCATATTCCAAAGTCTGTGCATAGATTACAACTAACCCCAGAAAGACATGGAAGAAAACAGGCTCGAGAGAAATTAGAGAGTAACATCAGGAATGCATTACTAGCCTGCTCTGATCACCCCCACTGAGCTTTGGTTGGAAACAAAATTCATTATTGTTTTTCTGCCATGGGGCCAACAGTATGCACTCCCTGATACATAAATAGAAATATTCCCACCTTTCTTTTTAATGAGGAAACTAGACTCAGCTTGATTCTATATATGTTTACTAAGAAGTGAGTCTCAATGACATCAATGGGATTTCCACATAGGATTGTACCCTTAAAATTAAACAAAAGGAAAACCTAGGATTTACTAGGATTTGATAGAGTGGGGACAAAATTTCTTTTCCTTTATCTTTGCCTACTAGTTAGCAAAGACCAGACAGGTAAACCTCAGGTGCATGGGCATGATTGTTCCTTCCTTAAAATAAAGCAATCCTACCACTCAAATTCTCTGAGGGTTGGAGGGCCAGTTTACCAACACTATTCCCCTGTTAAAGGGTGTTAAGCAAGGATGTGTTAGCGCCTACCCTTTTTAATCTTTATATTAATTATATGATCCCATACATCAAGGAAACAGCACATCATGCTCCAATACTGGCTGGCAAGGAAATTCCCATTCTTCTTTATGCAGACGATACAGTCCTTTTGTCAAGAGCAGAAGTAGGACTCTGGAAAATTCTAAAATCATTTATAGAATATTGTACTCAAGAGGGGTTAACAATTAACTACAATAAATCAAAAATAATGGTTTTCTCAAACCATTTCTATTGTAGAAAGAAATCCTGGCTTGTCATGGGCGAGAAATTAGAACAGGTGATCCAATTTAAATATCTGGGAATGACGTTTAGTCACAATCTGTCTTGGAAGCTTCATATTAGCGCAGCATCTGAGATTGCTAGAACAAACTCAAACGGTATCCTTAGATATTTCTTTTCAAGGGAGGGTCAGTATGTACCGATGGCCATAGCAGCTTTCAATGCTAAAGTAACTTCTCAGATTTTATTCAGGGTTGCTATTTGGATTAATGCAGTTTCTGAATCTCTCGATCATACACTTCTCTATTTTTTGCATAGAATGGCTGGGGTTCCTAGATGTGTGGCTGGTACTGCACTTAGAGTGGAATTTGCCCAGTATTCCTTAGAGTCTAGAGCCTGGATCGCAGCTTTCAAATGGAGACTTCAAAGTCCTTTACTCAGCACTAAACACCCAAGGTGGCCTTCTATGTTTGATAAAGGAGGACAACCACAAAAGTAGCTGGGAAAGGTATCCCTGAGGTATGCTGAGATAACAGGTCGCTTTTCTAAGGACCCATGCTCAGATCGCTTAATATGTAACTGTGAGACTGGAGCTGTGGAAACACTTGGCCATCTTCTATTATTATGTCATCAGTGGTCGACTCCTAGATCGATTTGGATCACTCCAGTTCTTACCAAACACCGATTACCTACTGAACTCTGGGTGGTCTCCTATCTGTTGGCAGATACTAATCCTAAAACCACTTATTCTGTTACTAAATTTTTAATGATAGTTTTATCTGTAAAGTGACAAAAATCTGGCTTGACCCAACTGTAACAGAATTTGGTATACACCCAGTTATTATGATTTAAATGAATATTTAAATGAATTATAGTTTTATTAATGACTTCTGTTTTAACATTTTAGATCTTTTAGATTTGATTGCTTCAACTGTAAACTTTTATTGTAAAGTTCGTATTATGAGGCTAATGTTGTATATTCATCTTTTATAATTGAGCTTAAGACCTTTGGTCATAGAAGCTAATAAACATAAGTAAGAAAAGAAAGCAACATAAAAATCTGGCTGCAATGATGGCTAGCTATGACAAAAAAACAATACAGGAAGACAGATCTGTGGGGGGGAAAAAGCTTAACAGTTGCAGCAGAATACCTTTGCCTGGTCATATAACTGGAAAACTGCAAGCTGGCTCCTCCCCATGATCTTACAACATGTATCTGAACATGTGAAGAGTACATTTCCCTTAGATTATTAACAGGCAACCTCAGGCACACATTAAGAGGAGGCTTTGCAGGGCAATTACATACATCTTATATGATTATACCACTAGTCTGCTTAGAAGGTAAGCACTATTCCAGCTTCTCTGGGAAACCAGAGTGCACAAACAACTACAATCCTTGTTTTCCTCTTGTCTCTTCAGGCCTTCTTGCTAAAACATTTCCTCTATGGAAATTCTGGAGCTATGGGAAAACATTTTTTCCCACTCAGGAAAAAAATCCACAAAGAAATTTTGGAAAACCTGAAAAATATGAAATAATTACTTATCAAATCTAAACTTATTTTACTGTTTTAACACTTTAAAATTACATAATTAGCTTATCAAATTTAATATTCATCTTAATTATTACATTAAAAATATAAATGCTTTAGTTTTCTACAAGCATACTCATGAATATGAGAGAGTGAGCACTGCTAACTGCTGGAACCCATGCTACCTTACTATATGTATCTCAGTTTTTGCCATCTGAGAAGTAGGGGGGAAATTCAAAATAGAAAACTATTAAACTACTACAGAAACTGTCTCATACAGTCACAATAGGACTAGTAGTATATCTGGATATTGAGTTAAATTTTCTAATACTGAAAACACTGAATTCTCAAACTGTATATTATCATTATAGACATTATATATACTAACTAAAGATGCAAATCGTCACATTTAAACACTAAATAGTTACTTGAAAATATATTGTATATACAGTAGACACAGGCATTATTACTCTGCAATGCTACAGCCTCTTACCATAAAAAAATCTGCATGCTACATATTTTGAATGAATTAAATGTTTTCTTCCCAAACTTTTAGCTAATTCCAGAAGAAAATATTTCCCTGGAGTTTCCCCCAATACTCCACTGGGGGGAAATGGGGGGGGGGGGGAACCTGGGGAAAAAAACCTTCAGGGGGGAAAAATCTCCCTCCAATTTTTCCCATTCCTTCACATATCTATTTTTGAAGTGTTCCCCCTCCAACTCATAATTCCCTCCTCCAACCTTTTTCTCCACAGTTCTTATTACATTAACTAAAGTAAGGAATATGGTGCTTCTGAGTACTTGCTGAGGAATTTGTATGTCCATAAGAAATCCAGTCCTGGTGTGAACCCAATCTTGCTTCATTCCAGGAACCCCAAATAAAGCAAGACACTGGGAGAACCTCATTGATTTGGGAAGGGGAGGGATTCTGCATGTACTGGCAAGGAAAGAGCTCCATAGCTATAGCTGTTACATTCCAGGCTGAGGTGAGGGCTGGAGGAAGCAAGCTGAATACAACCAGGGACATTACAGAAAAACAAATACTGAAAGAGCCACAACCCTTCTCATTCAGCCAATCAATCAGTAAGTAGTACTGGAGGAGAGCAATCAGCTAGCCATATACCTGTAGATCCTGCCCCTGTCCTAGAGAAACTCAATTCCTCTCCTGTACCCTGCTTTCTAAAAATCCAGAACCTATAAAAATGGAGGGGCCCTGAAATCTTCAAATCCCATACCTAGCAATGAGAAGAAGACTGATGATCTATTTGGTCCTCCAAGTCCTAGCCAACCCAACTGTATTCCACTCCACTTCCTATTCCAATTTAGTACAAGTTGTACCATGATGTTTCACAAGAGAAAGCCAGCAAACAGATTTTTGTTTCTGTCATCAGCTTCCAGGTGCACCTTCCTCACTACACAAAACATGTGCAGTTTGGCTTCTCAAGTAACGAAATGGCACTGGGACAAGAGTGCAGCTGAGGAAACACAATGCATATGTTAACAATCTTTGGCATTTGTCAGCCAACTGAAACTATAGCTGCAGAAGCTGGTCAAGACTCCTGCCTTATCAGTACCACTGAGTATATTTACTTTGTTGACTGTGCCACATAAATTATGGATATATGGATTGCATTTTCCTGTGATGAGGGGACTGATGGATACTTTTTGATCCCTTTCAACTCTACAATACCACTGTTAAATGTAACTTCCCACAGTCCAAATGGAAATCCAGTACTTCACAATCTGGAGGCCCCTGAGAAACCATGGGAATAATTTGGAAATCCTTTTTTCCACCAGATTCTCCTCCTCTATGATCTTTATCTCTCCCTCTTTCTCCTTTAATTTACACTTACTTGAGTATGTTCAATCCACATCACGTCATTTGGGGGAGGGGGTCTCTCTCTTTTGGTGAACTGAAGAAGTAATATTTTCCTGGGGAGTTCCAACTCCTATCTGAACTGTGGGTGGCCCAGCTTTTGCTGCATTTGTCATTATAATGGGGGTTAGCCACTTTACTATTAGAAGGATTTATGTTTCAAATAAAGGTTTTCAAAATATTGTTTCACAGTCACCTTGGCTGATTCGTGAAAACACAGGATTATATACCATGTACTGAAACATGAACAAACACCATGTGACAAAAGGCTAAGGAAAACAAACACCGCAGCAAAAAACACAAGAAGCCAGTAAAGTTCACCATTTTATTTGACAATTTCTGGTTCATATCTTGATCCAAGACTGCACTTATTGTCTTCAAAAGGGTTTACACTTATTTATATATTCTCCAAAACATCTTCATTTTTAGATTCATTGATAGTTATTTGTTCTCCAATGCACAAACAGGTTGTCTTATTCCCCCTTCCCTCTGAAATTCATTTTCCCACAGTGATACTGTATTCTCTACATATTTAATATTGTGATGTGTCCGCTAGACCATCAATCGTATATCTTAAATACAATTTTGAAATCAACTCCAGTGCTAATCCCCTGCTATAATTAAGCAGTCCTTTTATCCTAAATAAGTGTTTTGTTTCTGCCTACTGCTGGTTGGATCTTAACTTCCATAAAATTTTAACAGAATCCTACAATTTTGAATTTAACAGTGTTGGTAACTTAACTTTTGAATTTAACAGTGTTGGTAACTTAAGTTGCATTCTATGCAGTGGCAGTTTGGTCTGCTGTGCTTATCTATGATACAGACAATCTAAATGCTCCTAGAACATTAAGCAAAGGGCTCGGGTAGTCCCTGTACCCCCTCAGATCCATCATGCAGTCCTTCCAGCTGTTGGCAGCTTCCACAACAGCCAATGGGCTTAACCTCTTTAGTCAAATAAACCTCAGGTTTACCTGAGCTATTATACAAATCTGAAAAATTCTTCTAAAGATCAGGTAAAATTTTAGCTATCTACAAATTTAAAGTTCTTTTTTATATATTCTAACCAATTAGAAATTACTTTGCATAAGCTATTAGGGGAAAAAACATACAGACACACATGTGCACACACACATATAGAAGTTATTGTCAGTTATAGGTTACCAAGGGACTCCAATAATTTATGAAACATCTGTTTTCATATTTTCCTAATTAACATAAATATTTAACGCATAAATGCTCAGGCCACTTCTTCTGCAACCGACTTTCCCCCTATAAAGAAAAAGTCTGTACTCCTAGAAATAGACAGAACCTTATATCTGAAATGTAGAAACAGAAAAGGAAATTAGCATGGAACTCCAGGTAAAAGCCTGTGAGGGCTCTGGAAGGCATGGGCTGCAAGAGTAAGTCATGCCCACTGTAGTAATTTCTAATTTGCAGGAACAAGAAAGAGACTTTTACTATTACAAATGACAGTAGGTCAATTGTTGGCAGAGAATTTAAATTAGAAAATATGAGGAATACACAGACTGTCTTACAGGAGACACGCCTCACTAAGCTTCATATGACTTTATGCACTGGCATGGCTTAGTGTTTGAGAGCTAACATGTAACAGATATTCCTGTGTTTTATGCATTTTGATAGCTGACATAGAGTAATGGGTATGAGACTGAAGTCCCCCAGCTGCTGATTACCGTTATTTATAAACCTACTATATGGTATTAGGCAAACTAAAATGCTCTCAGCACTGTATTTTCAGTATGTAGATGATAATACTGACCTACCTCACCGAGAAACTGTAAAAATTGTTCAGATAATGTATATAAAGTATGTTGAACACCTGAAATGTTCTGCATAAATGAAAAGGATTATTATGTTCAAAGAGCTAATGTCATAAATAAAGATCTCTACTCGGCATAGGAAATGGCCACGTATAGCAACAGCAGAGAATCCATTACAGAATACTGTTACAGAGAATCACAATGTTTAATAAATGGATGCCTGGTAGAGAGATTTAAAAACTTGCCTCATCTCAACTTTCTGCATATGCCAATATTATGAGCAGTACCTACCATGAATAATGAAAGCATTAGCACAAAATTGTTGCCAATGAAATAGAAAATTCACGATAAAAAACTAAAGGATGACAGTTGTGACTTACACCGTCCACTTCCCTCCATCAGAGGCTAGATTTTACCTCCCTTTTTATTTGTCCCTCCACTGACTGAGCAGCCTTGGTAACATGTTTTCTTCTCCCCTGAAGAAACTTTGGCTGTCCCAACTTATGTCAGTAATGTATATTGGCTATTTCCTCAGCCCAGGAACCTGAGGGAAGGGATAGGATCGCCCTTTAACTTAAATCCTTGAAAATGGCACTTGAGATGCTTTTAGAACTCAAAAATAACAAAAGGTTTTATTTAATATTGAGGGGAAAGGTCAGAGGAAATCAGGGGTTGTAATTACTGAGGTAAAATTAATACAATGTTCTTATATATGAGGCTAATGAGAGGTTCTTAAATTATTTACAATTACATAGATTTTTATATTAAGAGTCTTTTGTTCCAGTGTTTTCCCAAACACTCTAATACACTTTACCTTCTTCCCAGTACCCAACCCCCTTCTCTTTGAACACCAGTACTCTTCTTGAGTTGTTCACTGACGTCTATGGTCTCTACAGGCAGTTTGTCAGGGCTAGTCTCAAGACAGTACCAGTACACATCTCTTCTCAGTTAAGGAAGGAATCTGACTCTATCTTCTCAGCATCCAGCTTTCTCAAGACTTTTTTTGCTCAACCAAGAAGATTGCTTAGTGTAGCCTGTCACTCAAGGCTCTCTAGCTCTGTGATAAGTTAAGCCTTCACACTCCTTCAGTTGTTGGTAGAACACTTCTAAGCCTCTTAAAAAGTGCAGTCTGTCACAGATTTTCCCTCCATTTTTCTTTCAAGCAGCTCTATTTGATTTGATTTTTTTCTGAAGTATGGTTGTCCCATCCTGTCACATTTTGCTACTGGCTCAGCCCAGGATCGTGAGGGAAGGGTCGATATCCCCCTTTAAGTTAAACCATTGAAATGGCATTCTAGGCTTTTTAGAAGTTAAGAAAGCACATGAAATATTTTATTTAACGTAGAGGGAAAAGACCAGGCAAAATCAGGGGTAAAATTTCTGAGGTAAATCAGTATAGGCACAGACTACAGTTCATATGTTTCAAGTAATTGAGAGTTTCTTAAGCTTTTCACAGTGACTTAGAATCTTTAAGATGAGAGGCTTTTGTTTCAGTGTTTCCCAAACACTTCAGTATACTTTATTGAGTGTATTTGGCTCTTTTGGTTTCCAAAAGGCAGGGATACTCTGTCCAGTACCCAAACTCCTTCACTAAGCACACCAGTACTTACTGACTCCTCAGGATTTAAAAGGCTATTTCTAACTGGGTAGGGAAATTCTTCTCTCGCTAGAAGATTTTTCCCTTTTTCTGGCCTGAATGGGAGTCTTCACCAAACTACCCACTTCTCCTTCCCAGTACTCTGTCTGTGTTAAACTGCTCTCAATCAGGGCTCACCACAAACCCCGTAAGCACTAAACCCTTCTCTGTCAGGGCTAGACTCAGATTTGTCAGTACTAGACTCTTTTCAGTCAAGGCTGAATTCGGACTGCCTTCTCCTCAGCATTCAGCTCTCATGTCTTTCTCTGCTCAACTGATGCTAACCAATCAGATCTCTTGGAGCAGCACTCAAGGCTCTCTGGCTCTGTGAGGAATTAACCCTCCACAGTCTATTACCTGTTTACACAGCACTTAGATTTTAAAGCACAGTCCATCACAGCTCGTCTTGCTCATCAGCATCTGACCCATTTAAAGCATCAATAAATTGGCTTGTGCTGTATACCACCAGCTCAGTTCCCAGATGAAGCTCCTCTTCCATGTCACACCACACATACTTGCAGACTGGAGCCTTCATCTTCCATGCATTATTGTCCTTCCTGGCACTGATTTGCATCTCTGAATCTTGACCAAAGGTAAAGGTTTCCCTTGCTCAAAAGCTAGTCGAATCCAACTCTAGGGGGTGGTGCTCATCTCTGTTTCCAAGCCGAAGAGCCAGCACTTTCCAAAGACGTTTCCATGGTCATGTGGTCGGCACAACTAAATGCTGAGGTGCACAGAATGCTACTACCTTCCCACTGAAGCGGTACCTATTTATCTACTTGCCAATTTTTGCTTTTGAACTGCTAGGTTGGCAGGAGCTGGGGCTAGAGATGGGAGCTTACGCCGTCACGTGGCACTAGGGTCTTGAACTGCCAAGCTACAGACCTTCCAGTCTGCAGCTCAGCATCTTAACCTCTGAGCCACCACGACCAAAGGTAGCCTCCTGCTAATGAATAATGGGTGAAGGCTCTGATAGCTCCACTACTACCTTTTCCCCTGATTTCTCCATGCTTAACTACACAAAATAACAACCACATTACTCAGCCTAGAGAGTTCACTGCCAACAGGATTACTTGTGCCCAAAGGCCTCGATCCCACCACATGTCAGAAACCCTAGCCTGGGTCCCCCTGAGTCATTGTTCCTTGGCCCTTGAGCAATACCAAGCCCTGTGGATCCTTGAGGTTAAATGCACAGAAATAAAGCAGACCTTGAAAATATACGTAAGGGTTTATTTAAATTTTAAAAAAAAAATTCACTATGCAGTACAGTCTCTATAGCTTAGCAACAGAGAAAATAAAGAAGCTAACTGTTTTATCTAATACAATGAATACCAATAAAGTTTGAGTGTAGTTGCACCTTTAAGACCAGCTTATACCCAAAACTTAACTTTGTTGGTCTTAAAGGTGCCACTGGACTCAAACTTTGTTCTGTTGCTTCAGACCAATATGGCTACCCAACCTGAATCTATTGAATACTTGGTATTAGATGGTTTATCTTCTAGCAGCATAAGAATCCATGATGAAAGCATTCAATACCTTGCAGTTATCAAAGCATACTAGCATGGCATGAACATAAAGTTAGCATGGCTTCCCTCTGGTCTATGCCCTTATTATAGCCTTTTACCCTCTGGCACCAGCTGGTCTCGAATCCAATCAGGAATCTTCCTTGATGGAACTTTCCTGAAGATGTTAACATCTGCTCCAAATTCCCTCCTCCCATCTGGTTACGCAACTGAGCACAGGTCCTCACGATTAACTAATTACAACATTCTTGGGTCCAGACTTGAAAAAGACAAGGATAGTATCTGCAGGAAGGCCCAAATTGTGGACACCTGCAAGACAGAGTGGATCTTCTAATAATCATGTTAACCCTTGAAGGAAATCAGGGTGCTTTGCCTCACAATGTCCTTTGAAACTCTTATTTTGAGCTGTTAACTTTCTCAATTTTCTGGTGAATGTTGAATGCTGTACTCTCTGGAATCCAAGTAATACTGCTTCCTTTATTTCAGTGGTTCTTGTCTGGACAACAAATGTATTACCCAGTGAAACATAGATAAGTTGCAGTGTAATTACTATTTAGTAATGCAGTAGGCTAGCTAGTGTTTTGCCTCTTCTCATTTTGCAGAGGGAGGAGACAGATTGCCGCCTAGTGGTAAATGAGTGGCTGGGTGCCTGGAGGACAACAGACACAAACACCTAATCTCTCCTTATATATAATTGAGTAAGGGAGTGCAGAAAAAATGTGCACCGTCAGCCATTGGCCCGCCAGCTACCGCTCAAGGCTGCTGGCATACCATTGGCTGTGAGGCAGGAGGCGAACGCTGCGAGCGGACGCCGCCACCAGGAGCCGGGGAAGGGAAGCTGCGAGGCCAGGTGACGGGGCTGAGCAGGGGACGGCACCAGGAGAATGCGGCAACCCCGGAGAAGCAGAATGTCAGCGAGGGGGACAGCAGAGGCCAGGGACGGCGGGTGAGGAGCTCATTCCCGAACGGCTGGCCGGTCCGCCTCGTTCCACCACCTTCTTCGGTGGGGGGGCCCTGCGCCGGGGCCGCCTGGCCTCAGGGACGGGGGAGGTGGCCGCCGCACCCGGGGCTCTTCTACCTCTCCGCCGGTGAGAGGCAAAGTCCTTCAGTGGGGCGAGATTGTGGCCCTGCCAAGCGCAAGGTCTCTTTCTGGCGGCCGCACCGGCCTTCCCTCGCACAGGGCGGCCTTCGCCGGCTAGGCTGCAGGCCCTGCATTGGAGGGGACTCCGCCGGCCCCGGCCATGCTCGGGGGTGGGGGAGGCTGCTGCACACTGCACCCCGGCCCTGCTTCGCCAGGCAGGACCGGGCCCAGCCTCGCCAGGCAGGACCGGGCCCAACTGCCTTGCCTCAAGCCGACAGCTCTCCCTAGGGCCCCTTGCCTCCTCCCACAACGGGCATTTCCCCTAGTATGAATATAACAGGGCACAATTTGATTTATTATGGCTGCAGACGTCTGGCTTGGCATACGGCAACAGATCCAAGGCACTGAGTGACTTGTCTGATGGGAAGCCAGTTCCTCAGCTAGTCTGCTGATGGGAAAGAACCTCAGATGATGACAGCCAGTGGGCACACTTGGGCGCAGGCCACTGTGTGATCCTCCTGCCATCTGGGTGTGAGAAGAGCCTAGCAGCTCCCAAGCTGGGAATGCCTCCTAAGCCTCTGTCCCCAGGACCTCTTAATGGGATCCCCAACTGGGATGATGGGCATGCAGGCCCAATCTTCCCCCCAAATGGGTCCTTCCCAATGCCAAAACCGCCTACCTAGTTATGACAGTAGACCCCAAGCATGAACAAAAGTGCAGATAAGTATACCAAAGCAAAGGAGGGTTGGGTAGGAAAGGTTGCCAAAAGTGAATGTGGTCCAGGGTGTGCCAGGGAGCTGGACTGATACCATGCAGATGGACCAAACTGAATACTGGCCTACTGTCCCCAGCCCAGCCAGCTCTTTGAATGACTGGAAAAAATGTATTTACTTTTTTTCATATAGAGACCCAAAGCTGCTTACATTGTACTCCTCTCTTCAATTTTAACCTCACAACAGCCCTGTGAGGTGTTGGGCTGAGAGGGTGTGAATGACCCAAGGTCACTTAGCAAGCTTCCATGGCAGGAGGATTCAAACCCTGATATGCCAGATCAGAGTCCAGCACTCTTACTATACCACACTGGCTATACACTATATTATATATGCACACTGTATTATATAAGCACATTATGTTAAAGGGAGTTGATAGCTCACTGAGAAAAGTAGTCCAACTATTCATAAGCACTGGATTTTGTTTCATCTGTGCACTGTAATATAACACACCTATGCCTTGGAATGAAGGGTTTTCTGGCCTTTCTGTGGAACAATTCTCTCCTTACACTGTCTATTTTTACCTATGTGTATGGCTGCGTTCACACACACTAAATAATCCACTTTCAATCCACTTTCAAACTGAATTTTCACTGTATGAACTGGCAAAATGGTAATTCTGAACATGGACCCAGAATGCATATATATATAAAAAATTGCACAATGGGGAAATGTACAGAGAAGGGGTGTTATTTTTACAGCTCAAGAGGACCCCTCGATTTTCAGGGGGAAAGGGTTTTTAAATGATTTTGAGGCAGAGAAGGAAGATCTGTATCCACTCCCACTCAACAAAATATTGTTGGAGAAGGGAGAGTTGAAGGGGAGAAAGTACATCCCCCATATTTTCTGCTTCAGGCCTTTGCCACTGCCTTCTGCTTGCTGATAGGGGAGGAGGTTGAGACAGACTTTCCTCTCCATCCCTCCAATCAGCAGGTAGGCAATGGTGGCAGCAGCTTGAAGCAGTAAGTGTGAAGGATGTCCTTGCTCCACTTCTGCCCTTCTGTTCTGACTAGCTAGCTAGCAGAAGGGTTGAAGAGGGAGGAACAGGTGATGAGGAGAAAAGTGGGGACCTGTGGGGATGGAAGAAAGAGAAATGGGGGTGGTGGAGAAATTGGAGGCAGTTGGTGGATGGGATTTCACTTCCTTGTGAATTTCATTATCCCCTCCTTTACTTTTTTTTTAGTTGCACACTTGCATCAACTCACAAACACTTGGGCCACAATAAATATACTAATTTGTAGGATGCCACAAAACCCATTATGTTACATAGGAAATGTATAGAACTTACATTCTGTTCCTGGTAAACCAAAAAAAATAATAATGGGTTGATTTACACTAAAGTGCATTTTGGAGATGCAATTGTTACATGCCATAACTATACTTGTATGTCTGTCTGTTCTTTGTTGAAGAAGAGAACCATGCAGTTATTTTAATGCTAGCTTTTTAATGCTAGCTCTGACTGTTAATATACAGTTTAAAAATGCAAGCCAGGTATGTTTGGTAAAATCATAAGAATACTTTCCTGGGAGTAAGCTCCACTGAATAGACCTGAGCAGGATTCTGAGTAGACCTGGTGAGGACTGCACTCTGAATTTTTTAATGTATTCAAGATGAGAAAATATATCTTGCTCTGAAGAGAGAGCTGGATGCTGAGGAGATTGAGTCAGATTCCTGCTCAAATTTCCCAAACTGTTCCCAATGGCAGAGTCCCACTCTCAACAAAGAGGGTAAGTCAATGGTGACCTCTACTTCTGAAACTGTTCCTTTTGCCATGAGAAGGGGCATGTGAAGAATGCCAGGAGGCAGGATGGCTAAAGTAACTAACATCAAGTTGTCTATCCTAGCAGCCCAAAAGCATTGGTTGGAAGAGCTTGGGGGGGGGGGCAGCATTGTTGTGGGGAATGACACACTTCTGCCTGCGTTTGTGGGTCCAGGCTCAAATTTCAGCTCAGTGCCGAGAAAAATCTTAAAGGAACCAATTAAGTTGGTGGGGAAAATGCTCATTCAGACCTACAATGCAGAAATCTCCATTCAGTTTGTGACCCTAGTGCAAATAAAGTTTTGCAACTGGGTAGGGGAACTGCCTGTTCTGGTTCATTCTTAATCCGGATGGAAAGATCTTGATTGAAGGGGACTTGCTGTACAGGCAGGCTCATTGCATGGATAGCACCAGGAGCCTGGCTCAATAGAGAGCAATTGCCCACAGCCGAGCAAGGTGTGAACTGGCTGTAGTAGAGAAAGCAGTCCCTCAAGAGGACGGGCCTCTGAACAAAGCACCAGCTGAGAAGAGAGGACAGACAAATACAGTGGTAAGCCTAAACCCTTCAGCAGCTTTTAAGGAAGCACAGCTTAATTGTTAGGCCTTAAAGGAATATCACTTGCAAGCTGATACTGCACCACCAGAATTAATTGTGTGGTATGACAGACTATTGTACTGGGAGTATTTGCCTAAGAATCACCCAGTTCCTCAACTTGTAATTCCTCAAGGATACAGAGAGAAGATTCTTAAAGTGGCACATGATATACCTTTTGAAGGCCACCTGGGTATAAAAAAGACTCTGACTAAAATCACCCAATCTTTCTACTGGCCTGATGCGGCTAAAAGTGTACAGACTTATTGTGGCACTTGTTAAGTCTGTCAGAAAGTGGAATTTCTATAAGATCACCCCCAGGTGCCTTTGTGTCCATTTCCGGTCATCAGCCAAGTCTTCCAATGGATTTCTATCAACATCCTACCCTAGGCCTTCTGCCTAATTCCAAGTCAGGTAAGCAATTTGCTTTGCTGATCATGGATCACGGAAGCTGTTTTCCCACTCGGTTTGCCTTGAGTTCCTTTACTGCACAGAGTGTAGCCAGAGTCCTGTTGGAGTTCAGTTTAACCTTTGGATGCCCTGAGGTGATAATTTCAGATCAAGGAATGAACTTTACTTCCAAGCTGATGCAGAAGGTTTATGAATTAGCAGAGACCAAGTATTCACCAATGGTGGCTCATCATTAGAGCACAAATGGCTTTGTGGAAAGGTACATTCACACTTTAGGCAAAATATTAAACGCTTACACTGTAGAACAGCCAGGGAGTTGGGATGGGACCCTATCGTATCTCATTTTTGCAATTAGAGATTCCCTTTCAGCAAGTCTGGGGTGGTACTCCTCAAATCAGTTGATTTTTGGGAGGTGGATCACACATTGCATCTAGTACTCCCTCTAATCTGTGGAGTCTTGTGAGCAAAAATTCTACCTTGTGAGCTATTGGCATTTGTGAGCGAACAATTTGGCTACTGCATAAATTAGTTTGTTCTAGAGCATCCTTCCTGAGCTAAGACAAAAATGTGTGAGCCGGAGGCTAAAAAAACCTGAGCTAGCTTACACTAACTCAGCTTAGAGGCAACACTGATTGCATCTAAATACATAGTGGTAAGCCATCAATGGTAAGCTACTGCAACGCAGATACAACACCGTGAAAATCTGAGTTACACAAGCAGTAACAGGTCATGGGACTGTATGTTTCTGCAAACCATCCCTGCATTCTGGAATGCAAATTTATGCTGCTAGCAGTTTTGAGTGTTGCACTGGCAGTGTAAACCAAGGGTCCCCAACATGGTGCCTGTGGTTGCCATGGTGTCCAATGAGCATCTGCTCATCGTTTTTAGAGAGTGGGCAGGGCCAGGTGAGGCTTTTGGCTTTTGCCCAGCAAGGCTTCTGATTAGCCATTGTAGATTCTACTGGCTGTACTGACTTTTAAAAGCATTTCTTTGGCAGCAGCTGCCACCACAGTACAAAGATCTTCCCTGTGTAACTGGAGATACACTGCGGCAGCCATTTTGCAGCTGGCTCTACCTCCATTAGCAGTCATTTTGTGCAGCTATTTTGTGGCTGCATCCACCATGCGGTGTCAAAAGTCCAAAGATGTCTGATAACTCAAAAAGGTTGGGGACCACTGAAGTAAACCAAAGTTACAGACCAAACTCAGTGGAACACTGGGTGCTCCGGATATATATGTAAAGAACTGCCCCACTTGCACAGAAAGTTGTTGTTGTTGTTCAGTCACACAGTCGAGTCCGACTCTTCGCGACCTCATGGACCACATCGCACCAGGCTCTTCTGTCTTCCATCGTGCTCCGGAGTTTGCTTAATTTAATGTTCGTTGCATCGATAACACTGTCTAACTATCTCATCTTTAGCTGTCCCCTTCTTCTCTTACCTTCAATCTTTCCCAGCATCAGGGTCTTCTCCAGTGAGTGCTCCCTTCTCAGTTGGTGGCCAAAGAGTAGAGGTCAAATCTTAATAGCAAACTGAGTAAGAGACAGTTTTGGACACTCTCTGCAGCCACATTTTCTTTCCCGGCAACCCATGTCTCACAATTCAGCATACTTACAATATCAGAATTTGGCTTAGGGGGAGGGGGACAAGGAGGCATAAAAATTCTGTACTCATTCATGCTCTCTGTCAAAAGTTTACCCCCCACCCTTGGTATCTCTCAATGAAATTGTACGACTACCGGCTGAAAAGTATAATCCAAAAGAAAATTGTGTGACCTCAGTGAAGGGGGGAAAGAATCTTTTTAAATCCCCAAAATCTGAAATTCAATGTGTGAGATGGGTACAAGAGATTTCTAAAGAAAAACTCCACGCTATTTGCCCCACATTTTGCTTTAATTAGCTCTTTCTCCAAAATCCTTCCTTGACTTTAAGAAACCAGTTTAGGATTCTGCAGAAAAAACTAATGGGAAAGAAAATCTGCAAAATTTTTATATACCCAGTTGCTCTTTCTAGGTTGCAACTTTATTAATAGGTAGCAAATCTTCAACAATGTTCATGTCTCAGATTCTGAACTTGGTATCTCCAAGAAAGCAGACTGGCTACTTGAATAATATTAACCATTAAAATGTTATATGTAGATCTTAGAGATCCTATTGTGTTAATACCATACCCACTTTCAAAATGCTTTGTAAATGTTTGTTTAAAATAATCTTTACAGCTAAATTAACGGCAAATTTTTATATGTACTACAAACATGAAATGCAGTATATTGTTCCTTATTAAGTTCCATTTGTCTTAGCTCTCCAGAACATATAAGGAATCCTACATTCTAGATAGCTGTAGTCTAATTTATAAACTGTAATCTTTACCTTAATCTAGGACTGTAAAAAACCAAACAAAACAGAATTTGGGGGGGGGGGGACCCTAGTAGAGATATACAGCATTCTTAAGTGTTATTCTTTGCATTTCAAATTATTCCTTCAATTTTCAAAAAAATTATGCTTCCAACATTTTCAAATAATTACATTATTATATCATAAAATTTGGTAGATTGTTGCATATATAAAAAATGTAGACTGTTTTGCTATATCTCCAAAATCTGAAAAAGCCAGTTACTTCCTTTGCAGACATTTTCTTTAAAATAAAGTTTACAAGTCTTCTCCTGATCTCTCAAAAATCCAGAGAGCAGACATGTTTCTCTGTTTCAGCCAAATAGCAAAATGAAAAGGAGCCTACTTAACCAAGGCACAGAAAAAGAGTTCAGAGCATGCTGCATTAGTCTTTTGCTTGTCTTTTTATAGAAAAGTAATTTTATGGTATTTGTGTCACAATGAAGGACAAAGATAAGCCAACTGTTTAGATTCCTCTCCTTTATGTTATGGCTTTGATCACTAACAATGCTGTGTGAACAGCCAACAGAAGGCTGACATTTCATAAAATATGCAGTGATAAAAACTAATACTGTAGCATCTGGGAACGATATATAAAATGCAGAAATACACCTAATAACTGTGATCTTAAATTACAAGTTACAAAAAACTAAGTTAGAGGCATACACATCAGAAAGACCATGATAAAAATATTTTTGTACTTCTGCTCCTAAAAATGCTTGAAGTATTAATCTCAAAAATGCAATCAATAATTTGCCACAATTCTTGAGGTGCTCTTGATAAATCTACTCAGAATTGCAGAGTCCTAGCAAAAGTGTTTCTATATATTTGTGTCAGCTACAACTATACAGATCTTATCAAAAAGCCCTTAACATTTTTAAAAAACTTTTGTCACCAAAGCTACACATATTACAATTTTTCTCAAAAGTTTATACATTGTATTATTTTTTCTCCATTATTATTTTCATAGATAAGTGGGAAACTGAACCCAGGCCTCCCCAATCCTAATCCAACACTACCCTACGCTGGCTCTGAAGTAACTGTCACTTTTAAATTTGCTGCCCAAAGCAGACTACATAAAGTCCTTCTAGTTTTTGTCCTTTAGCACTAGGATGCACAGTGAGTCCCCATTTAATATAACAACAGTCATTTGAAAGCTGCAACTAGCCTTCTGTTTACAGAATGTTGTGTGAAAGGTACCTCTCGACCCTTTGGCTCTGGGAAGTGACCTATATAACTGTATGAATAGCAAATAAAAGGGTTGGATAGGATAGAACGAGGTGGGATGGAGGTGATCTGTCCACTTTCCTTGATATTACCATGCAAACCATCACAGACAGATCATCTCTTCTCATACCCATAAACCATGAAAACACAAAGCTCTTTCATGTAATGGATCACAGGTGCTAATGTGGAACACAGCGCTTAAGTAAGTCTGTCCTTTTAAAAAATGTCATAGTACTCAATCCATGAGATATTTAGGATGATAAATTTTAACCATTTTAAATACCGATGGAAAAGTAATCAGGGTCACAAAAAAGCTCCAAAAAATTGTTTATAAGTTTTCAATTATCTTGTTCCTTTATGCCAAGGATTTAAAAATCATGGACAATCATTATTTTTATTCCTGCCTCAAATGTAATGGAATCCTCATAGTGTTTACTCAGTAAGTTCACTGAATACACTGGGACTTACTCCCAAGTAAACATGTATAGAGTAGCACACTCCAAATAAATTAACCTTAAAAACAAAACATTCAGTTCAAAGATCCCAAAACAGTAAGGATACATTTATAATACATTTTCATCAAATTGTAGGAGGAAAACTCCTTTTTTAATCCAACACCTACAGTCACTAATATAAAGCACAATGCCTACAGTATTAATTGTATAATAGTAGTAAAATCTGGTCTTTAGTGACTTCTCAACTGGTAGGCGTCAGGTAAAAAAAAGTATGGTTATCAGATAAAAGCTTCAATATGTGTGTGAACAATTCTATTATCTATACAAAAAAAAACAAGAGTTGAATATGTGGGAGGCAATTGTCCTTGTGTTCATAATTAGCATCTGAATTTAGGAATTTCACTGCTCAATTTACACCCACCAGCCTGTTAATCTTATCATATTTCTATGTCACTTAATAGAGCCACATATATTTCCCACCTCATATTTACATCAAAGCTATTTAATTTTTTGTAAACCATTATAGTAGGGGGAAGAGGCAGTATCAACATCACTCCTCATCTCCCACTGGACAAAGAATGGCATTAAAGGCCCAAGAATAAAGACATATTTATAGTCATAATGGTCTTATTACTACATTTTATGTAAATTACGGTTTTACATTTGCAAATAGTAATTTATATAGTTGTTCTGAATACTGTATTACTTTGTCATCATCATGACTTGCTGTCAATCTATAACAGTTTCTGTGTGTCTGTGTGTGTGTATGTGTGTGTTTGTGTGCGTATAATGGCTAATGTAAAAGGAGCATTCTGGATCTAGATTTACTGAGTTGTTGGTAATAGACATCTATGGTTCCAGGCTAACTCCAGCTCACCTTCAGTTGACATTTACAGAAATCAAGCAGAAATATATAATTACTTTATATTTTATTAAAGCATGCATCTAACTTTTAAAATACATATATATTCAAAGCATCAAGAAATCTTCACTACATTTACTGTTGTTTTGTTGTCTACAGCAATATTAGCCTTGAATTTTGTCTATCATTTTGTGAGGCCGCTGCATGGTAAGCAGTGTACAAATACAGAGCTCTGTGCTCAGTTCCATTGTAAAAAGAGAGTGGTGGGAGACCAAAGATTAAGCAACATATGCATGGCTTCCGAAGTGTACTTTTCTGTACAGGTGTCTAATATTGTAAAGATAAACTATACATTTCTGGCTCTGATATACGCCAAAGAGAAAAGAGTTTCACGGGATTTTTCAAAATAGAACTCTTCACTGCTTCCCTCTAGAATGCTGTACCTATACAGAAAACACAAGATGGCACACAAGATGGCAATCAGCCACTCCTATCCCCATTTACTGACATAATCCTGTTGAGTTTCATGGAACTTGCATCAAAATAAACATGTATATTTATGGGAGAATGCTCTCCACCAGCATACTTTGCTTAGCAACAAGTCTTCTGAATTTTCAGCACAAGATAAAAACAAAAAATATTTTTTCTCATATTTTAGACTCCATGCAAGCTGCTCCATAAACCAATGTCATGGAAGGGCAGGGTCGAAATACTAATAAATAAATAATACTTAGGGCTGCAAACCAGGTTCTATAGGCTATGTTAGGGGACACATTGTTCAGAAATAAGGGCATAATCCTAAAGCCAGTCTGTGAAACACTAAGTACGGTATATTGGTCCCACACAGGTATTACTCAAAGATACTCTTCAGGAAGAAGGCTTGCTGGTGCACCAATTTAAGCACTAGCCTTAAATACACTGGCATGAGCATTAACTTGCAACTTCTATGATTCTCGTTCAAGAGTAAATACATTAGCATCTTAAAGGGTTGCTTAGCCTAGAATAATCCATTTTCGGGGGGGGGGGACCTAGAACAGTGATATTTTATTGAATAATACACCAACCATTACATTCTATTCATTAATTTTAATAGATTGTTATATTAGCCAATAATCTAATTTCAGGCCATAGTTCATATAGGAAGGTCTTTTAGTATAATGAGTCTGAATATAAAGCATGAGTAAAAAAATAATGAACTAAAAGTTAGGGGAGAACATTTTATCTTTACTGGCATAGCCTGGATATTGAGATTCAACCCAGTTATGATTTGATTTCCTTACAAAAACACCACAGCAAATAATCAACTACTGTGTCAGCATATGTAAACGTGGTAAACTGTTCGTTTGACTTTTCCGTAGGAAGCAAGAAAGGGGCATCCATTATGCACACAAAACATTGTGAAGAGACTGATGATCTCAATTAGAATTTAAAACACCCATTGTGAACAAGAAGAGGCTCGCTTCAAATGATCCAGATAATCTTTTCCATGGATACAAAGAGAATAATTTCCTAGGTGTATTTCATATCAGAGGGATTTGGACTACTGTAGGAAGAGGAGTGGAAATAAGAATGAAGATTCTTCTCATTTAAATGTTTCTGCAAAATATCAAAACTACAGTTTTTAACAGGAGATCAATATAACACAAGTTTGATTTTTCAAAATTTGAACTCTGCTAGAATCATCATATGTGCAGTTTAAGTAAAGCTAGAGGCTTTACAAATAGCAGAGGAAAGAAGGAAAGCAAAAGGCAAAGGTGAAAAGAAAAGATTTACCCAACTGAATGCAGATTTCCAGAGAACAGCAAGGAGAGATAAGGAGGCTTTCCTGAATGAACAAGGCAAAGTAATAGAGGAAAACAACAGAATGGGAAGGACTAGAGATCTCTTCATGAAAACTGGAGAAATCAAGAGAACATTCCATGCAAAGCTGGCCATAATAAAGGACAAAAATGGTAGGGAGCTAAAAGAAGCAGAAGAGATTAGGAAACGATGGCAAGAATAGACAGAAGAACTATACAAGAAGGACCTCAATGTCAACAACCATGATGGTATAATCACTGACCTCGAGCCAGAAATCCTGGAGTGCAAAGTCAAATGGGCCGTAGAAAGCATTACTAACAACAAAGCTAGCGGAGGTGATGCTATCCCAGCTGAGCTATTCAAAGTCTTAAAAGATGATGCTGTTAAAGTGCTGCACTCAATTTACCAGCAAATTTGGAAAATGCAACAGTGGGCACAGGATTGGAAAAGGTCAGTATACATTCCAATCCCAAAGAAGGGCAATGCCAAGGAATGTTCAAACTATCGCACAATTACACTCATATCACACACTAGCAAGGTCATGCTCAAGACCCTACAAGTCTTTTAGTATAATGAGT
>NW_015176456.1:1803748-1845914 GCF_001447785.1 Gekko japonicus | reverse complement strand
CCGGAATTAAGATTGCTGGGAAAAACATCAACAACCTCAGATATGCAGACAATACCACTCTAATGGCAGAAAGTGAAGAGGACTTAAAGAGTCTCTTGCTAAAGGTAAAAGAGGAGAGCGCAAAGGTTGGCTTGAAACTCAACATTAAAAAAACTATGATCATGGCATGTGGCCCCATCACTCCTTGGCAAATATAAGGAGAAGTCGTGGAAGCAGTGACAGAATTCACGTTCCTGGGATCCAAGATCACTGCAGACGGTGACTGCAGCCATGAAATTAAAAGACGCCTGCTCCTGGGGAGGAAAGCGATGGCGAACCTAAACAGCATGATAAAAAGTAGAGACATCACCCTGCCAACAAAAGTCTGCATGGTCAAAGCAATGATATTCCCCGTAGTCATGTATGGCTGCAAGAGTTGGACTATAAGGAAGGCCGAGCGCCGAAGAATAGATTCTTTTGAATTATGGTGCTGGAGAAGACTCTTGAGAGTCCCTTGGACTACAAGGAGATCAAATCAGTCAATTCTAAAAGAATCAACCCTGACTGTTCCCTGGAAGGCCAGATACTGAAGCTGAAGCTCAAATACTTTGGCCACCAAATGAGAAGGGAGCACTCACTGGAGAAGACCCTGATGCTGGGAAAGACAGAAGGTCAAAGAAGAAGGGGACTGCA
The DNA here is from genome assembly GCF_001447785.1 of Gekko japonicus. Classification (NCBI taxonomy): domain Eukaryota; kingdom Metazoa; phylum Chordata; class Lepidosauria; order Squamata; family Gekkonidae; genus Gekko; species Gekko japonicus. Next base: position 1,845,242 of record NW_015176456.1, on the reverse strand, counting down.
AAGGATGAGATGGTTAGACAGTGTCACCGATGCAACGAACATGAAATTGAGCAAACTTCAGAGGACGGCGGAAGACAGGAGGGCCTGGCATGATCTGGTCCATGGGGTCGTGAAGAGTTGGACTTGACTGTGCGACTGAACAACAACAACATAGGCCTGTACAATTGTCTTCTAATTTCTATTTAAAATTTTAAAATCATGAAATATTTTCTTGCTCAAGATATAAAACAGATTGTGAAGTTTAATAGCTTCACAGCATCCCACCTAAAATGCCTATTCCAAATTGTAAGCTTTAAACCAATGTTACAGTTAAAATAGTAAATGTTGCTACACGTATGGATGTGGAGTTCAGTAATGGGATGGGACCTCCCATGTAGTTAAAACATTAGACAATGGGACATGCAACAGTGAGGATTTGGGGATGTCGGGAAAACCCCCACCACCCACAACATCACATGGAATTGAAAAATTCATTCACGCACTTTTATCATGTACTAACTCAAAGAAGTTCAGCACTGTGGATAGCATCTTTTATTGGACAATCTATCCTTCTACATATATAAAAGAAAGTCCCCTCACCGTAAAATCAACACCCAGGCCAAACCGCTGGACCTAGAAACAACAAATTTGGGGAGAGCACTCCTACCATGGCTTAGATGCTCACTGAGAAGGGATTTTTAGCAATTCGACCCCTAAGTGGGTCAAAAGGGGTAAAATGTGCTCCCCCATTGATTCCTATGTGACTGCCAGGCTGCTGCCTCCTTGCACCCCCCACTCTCTGATTGGTCAGCTGCAGAGCTCAGTGTTCTGATGTAAAAAAAAACAGTTACAGGAGACTGCACAGCGCTAATGACAGTTGAGGAAATCAGGAGTGGCCAACTGCCTGTGAAGTGAAGCAAAGATGCTGGCGCAGCATCCCTATGGCTTCAAACATGCTCCCCCCTCCTACACCTGCATCAGCAGTTGCAGGGTGCTTAAAGCCACGAGGGAGCCTGCCCCAGCAGTAATGCCTTAGTGATCCTGCCAGCCCCGCTTCCACAGTGGCTTCTAATACTCCTTCCCCCTCCCTCTCCTACACTGGACAGGCAGCTGCCTGTCAGGTGTATGAGAGGAGGTGGGATGCTTACAGCCACCGGGGAGGTTTGCTCAGCAAGATTGCCTTAGCCATGCTGCTGGCCCAGCCTCCCTGATGCCTTTAAACATAATGCCCCCAACACCAGACAGGCGGGTGTCTGTCAGGTGTAGGAGCAGGACCAGGGTACTTTAATCCATTAGGGACGCCACACCAGCAGAATCACCTTAGCGATGCTACTGACCCAGCCTCTCTGATGGCTTCCAACACACTCCCCCCCCACCTCCTACACCTAACAGGCTGTTGTCTGTCAGGTGCAGCAGCAGTTGCAGGGTGCTTAAAGCCACAAGGGAGCCCACCCCAGCAATCTACAGAGAGGTCCTTCAGTAGAGAGAGAAAAAATATGTATGTCTCACTTCATTTTTTACACTACAATCTTCTTATTTCTCTACCTGCTCTATCCCATGCATAATCATCAAGAAGAAGAAGAAAAGAGGAGATTGGATTTATATCCCACCCTTTACTCGGAGTTTCAGAGCGGCTTACAAACTCCTTTCCCTTCCCCTCCCCACAACAGACACCCTGTGAGATAGGTGGAGCTGAGGGAGCTTTTTCAAGAACTGCTCTTTCAAGGACAGTTCTTGTCAGAACTATGGCTTGCCCAAGGTCATCCAGCAGCTGTAAGTGGAGGAGTGGGGAATCAAACCCAGTTCTCCCAGATTAGAGTCCGCACACGTAACCACTACACCAAACTGGTCAGTACTGTCAGCTCAAACTAGAAGCAGCTCTACCAGACCACAGGCTAGAGGTCTTTCACATCACCTACTGTCATATCCTTTAACTGGAGATGCTGGGAACTGAACCAGAGACCTGCATGCCAAGCAGATGCTCTACCACTGCCTTCAGAGCATCCTCTGGACCCCTGTAAGGATGACCCTACTTAACCAATGCTGCACCCTTTAGTAGTGGTATTTTGGATTATAGTGTGAGAAGCAGGAAGCCTGAAAGCAGTGTGAGAAGCAGGAAGTCACTATCCAATATGTGAACAACCAGTTGGATGGGGCATATTGTGATGCCATCTTGGGTGTGTTGTTGCCCTCCCGGTGGTTTTTCAGTGATTTCTTAGGTAAGAAGCAGCCACTTTAGCACTCAACTACTTACAATGTTCTTCTCTGCTTTTCCTGGTTGCTGGGGACTGTAGGTCAGTGGAGGGGGTGGTAGCTGCTTGATTCTTGAGACAATGAAGTGGTAAAGCTCCCTGGGATCTCAGTAGCCCTTCTCTCATGTTTTTTTTGAAAGAGTGCTAGCAGTCTCTCTTAGAGCATCTCAAAATGGAGAGGGATCTTTTATTTTTAAAAGAAGTGGGGAGAGGAGTGCTTATGACCTACAGGAGGCCAGGCCTGCATGGTTTTGTGGGGTTTTTTTTAGAAACAAACACTCCCACATTGGGGTCTGAAGAACCTGCAAACTGAATATTTATTTATTCATGTTATTTGTGGACTGCCTTTCTCACAGTGAATCAAGGTGGATTACACAGTGAGTTAGTAGACTCAAAAAAAATGGGACATTCTGTAACCAATGCATGAGGATTTTAGAAGACTGGAACCCCCAGAGAGAACTGAGCAATGGCATAAGTATTCACATGGCAGAAGAGTGCTCCAGCATATTCTAGAAATGGATGACAATGACCTACCCCAGACATGAGGATTGGTAGTGCTCCTAGTTTTTAAGTAAAGTTTTGCCCACTCACAAGCTATTGTCCAGCAACAAGGCCTAGGTATGGATTCTTAAACTGAGGCAAGGAGCTTCTTGTGTGTCTCTGGCAGAGCAGTTCCTCCTTACTGCCATTCTACTATATCTAAGCGTAACAGGTTCGTTCTCTTTTTGCTGAATTAATGGGGATACTTCAAAGATTGGACCATTGGATATTCTCCTCTGAAGAAAGGAAGACATCTTGGTGGGTGATTCCCACTGTCCGTTCAGGGAAGCAGGAACAACTTTTTTCCTCCTTCCTGTCTCTACTGTGGGAGTCACCCATCTTGTCAGTTCTTCACCCTATAAGTGGAATAAAAAACTACAAAAACAGTAACATGGAACAAGAGAGAAATAGATAAGTAAAAAACAGTTAAGACAGGAAAAGAACCTGCAGCTAGCTTGATTGATGATGACTTTGAGTGGCACAACATGTCCTCCTTGTTAAGTATCCAATAGTCTGTTCTCCCTCTGAGGCAGAGGACATCTTGGTGGAACCTCCTGGAGCAGTGTCCTCATGTCTGGGGTGGGTCATTGTCATCCACTTCTAGAATATGCTGGAGCACTCTTCTGCCAAAGGCAGTGTCAGCTGAGTTATATGCATTTATCTTAATAGTGCCTTATGAAGGTGGAGATGGATGACCATATTGCTGCTTTACAAACTTCTTCCACCATAGCATGCCTGGCAAAAGCTGCATTAGTGGCAGTACTCTTACTATGTAAGCCATAACCCCAGGTGGAATGTCTAACTTGTGGAGTTTCTAGGCCTCTATGATACAGGCCATAAGTGAATTCCTGGTGGCTGATTTGGACATCTGGACATTTTATTTCCTGTATTCAGCGGAGAGATGGATATAAACAGAGCATCTGTCTTCCTAATATGCTTGGTTCTGCAAATGTATGTCTTCAGTGGTCTCCTCACGTCCAACGTGTGCCATGTCTTTTCTTTTGGGTGACTGGTGTTCGGACATAAGGATGAAAGGCTGATCTCCTGTGATCTATGGAAGGCAGACTTAACCTTTGGCTTGAAGGTTGGGTCAGTTCTGAGGGCTACTTTGTGAAAAAAACAGCTCAGGTTTAACAAAAAGAGCGCCTAGCTCCAACAGTCTTCTTGCTGATGTGACTGCTACCTCAACCACTTTAGCGAGGTTTCCCTGATGGGCTCGAAGGGTGGTTTTGTGAAGGAAGAAGTACTGCATGAAGTTTCCAAGTGGGAAACATATGTATCTGAGGTGGATCTTTCAAGGCTGCATCCCAGAGAAAGCACAGAATATGGGGATGTCTTAACAGACTGAGGCCATTTACTTGAGTCAACGCCGTGGATAGCGGTGCAACTTGGCCTTGGAAGGTGGGGGCCTTCAGACCTCTGTCAATCTTTTCTTGTTGGAAAGTCAACATCGATTTGATTTGAGGGTGTCCTTCTGCACCACCTAACACCATGAAGCATTGTAGATTCTGTTGGTTGATTTTCTTCTTGAGCCCAAAAGGGTGACCGTGACCTCTGTGTTATCTGCTAGTTGAAGAAAGATGTTCCTTTTAAATCTCCAGGCAGTCAAGTGTAACCACTCTGGATGATGATGCCAAATTGGACCTTGCTGGAGCATGTCTGGTGATATGATGGGAAGTCTTAGGGATGGATCGGTCTTGGAATGTCGACCACGGTCAACAGGGCCAGAAAGGGGCCACTCATATCACTTCTGCCTTCTGCTCCTTGATCTTTCTGATCAGCTTGAGAATGAATGGTAATGGGGGGGAGTTAACAATAGGCCCTTCAGCTGTGGGATATTAAGGCATTGGGATGAAAGAACCTGGTGAAGAACCAGTCAAGCTGGTGGTTCATTGGAGATGTGAAGAGATCCACCAGTCGGGAACCACAGCGACTCATGATTAGCCAAAACAGATCCTTCTTGAGAGACTATTCTCTCTTTCTTGGTCTTTCTGATCAGCTTGAGAATGAATGGTAATGGGGGGGAGCTAACAATAGGCCCTTTGGCTGTGTGATATTAAGGCACTGGTTGCTTTGGCTTTGGGATGAAAGAACCTGGTGAAGAACCAGTCAAGCTGGTGGTTCATTGGAGATGTGAAGAGATCCACCAGTTGGGAACCACAGTGACTCATGATTAGCCAAAACAGATCCTTCTTGAGAGACTATTCTCCCTCCTGGGTAGTCTGTCTGCTGAGCAAGTCTGCTTGGATGTTTGTAGTCCCCTTTATGTGTTCTGCCTTTATTGGAAGCAGGTTCTTGTCTGCTCATGCTAATATCTTGGTCGCCTCCTTGTGGAGCACTGAAAATCTGGAACCCCATTGTTTGCTGAGATATGTCTTAGAAGACATGTTGACTGTTCTTAATAAAACATGGGAATGTGTTATTTGCAGACTGAAGTGGAGAAGAGCAAGATATATGGCTTGAAGTTCTTGGAAGTTGATAGGTAATTGAGCTTCTGCCATGGTCCACCAACCCTGTAATGGTACCTCATTCAAGGTGGCTCCCCATCCCGAAAAGCTGGCCTTCGTAAATATCTGGTTCACCTCCAGAATTAAGTATTTCTTGCCCTGTAAGAGATTGGGCATGTTTGTCCACCAAGCAAGGCTGATCTTCATTCTGAGTTGAACTCAAATGGAGAGATCTTCTGGGGCTGAAAGGGCCTCAGCAATAGATGTAAATGTCTTGTATGAAACCTTCCCCATTGAACTGTCTATGCTGGATATCAACAGATCCACTAATTTGGTCGGTGTCATCAATGAGGATGATCTGCTTTTGATGATTAGCACTGACATCACTTTCATCTTCCTTGCCTTTTTGTTCGTCAAAAATAGGCAGTTGGACGTGGTGTCTATGACAACACCCAGATGCTCCAGGCAATGCACCAGTTTCAGGGAACTCTTCTGTAGATTCAGTATGAATACGTGTGCTTGCAGGCATCTGATGGTTGTGTCCTCCTGCAATTTGAGTCAGAAGCTGGATCTTGTCAATAAGTCGTCCAAGTAAGGGTGGATATGTATGCCCTGTTTCCTCAGCTTGATGACTGGATTCATCAAGACTTTGAAAAAAACTCTCGGAGCTGTCGAGACACTGAATGGGAGAGCCCTGAATTGCAGGTAGTGTTCTCTGACACAGAATTGTAGAAATCTCCTGTGTCCTGGGAAGATTGGGATGTGAAGGTAAGCCTCTGTTAAGTCTACAGAGGTGAGGTATTCTTCTGACTGTAGGGACTCGGTGACCAATCAAAGAGTCTCCATTCTGAAATGCCTCAGTCTCACAAATTTGTTGAGGTATTTCAGGTTCAATTTTGCCCTCCAGTCCCCATTCTTTTGGGGACTGTAAAGAAAACAGAGTACACTCCACACCTCCTTTTTGAGGATGATGAGAAGATGGTGGATCGCCTTGTTTGTTCTGAGCCATTTGACTGGGTTCCTGTGAAGGGGGGAGACTGGGAATCGTTCTGGTGATGGTCTGATAAACTATGTTTGATGTAGTGGTTAAGTACACGAACTCTAATTCGGGAGAACCGGGTTTGATTCCCCACTCCTCCACTTGCACCTGCTGGATGACCTTGGGCAAGCCATAGTTCTGGCACAGCTGTTCTTGAAAAAGAGCAGTTTCTGTCAGAGCCCCACCTACCTCATGGGGTTTCTCTGTGGGGAAGGGAAGGCGTTTGTAAGTCGCTCTGAGACTCCTTTGGGTAATGAAGGGCAGGCTATAAATCCAATCCCCTCCTCTCTTCTCTTCTATGTTCTGTGCTCTGTGAAGAAATGTTCTTTTCTCTCCTGGGAGGTTGGGAACGAACCAACCATCCCTTTTAACAGATTTTTTTCTGGCAACAGACAATTGGGTGGGTCAAACCCTCCCCCCTTCCCCAAGCAGGGAACATAGAGCTAGAGGACTGAGCAAGTGAGGCTCAAGGGAAGAAACTCCAGGAAGTGCCTCTTTGACTAAGGGGTGTGCATTTAGCTTAAAATCAAAAAGAAACAAAAAACCATATTGGTATTTTCTGGGTACTTTTCAGCTGGTTAGGGAGTGGGCCATTTACTCAGCTATCCAGAAATGGCCAAACCAAAAAATCCCAAAAATGTTTGGGATTTTTTGGGTCAGCCCGATAGCCATGGTTGAAGTGCATTTAAAGGACTGTGAGTCTTTTAAATGCCTTCTGAGTTAACTCGCAGGCTCTTCGGGCTCACATCAGCAGCCCAGTTTAAATCGGACTACAGGAGAAAGCAAGCCTAGGATCTTATGTGCCACCAGGAGCACATTTAAATCAGACTGCAGGAGAAAGTGAGCCCAGCCAAGATCTCCTGTGCAGAATTCTATGAATTCTGAAACCATCTTACCTATTTCAATACAAGATTTATCCAGCTGCAACTAAACTGTGAGGTAGCTAAATATTTCAACTTTGTCTTTACTTTAAAAACGTCATTTTCAAATTTATGCAAGTCAGCTAAGATCTTTGAATCTTACCAATAAACACAATTACAGCTTCATATCAAGCTTCAAACAGCCACATGCATTGAAAAAGGGTTTTGTGATTACCTGATCCAAGACAGTTCTGGAGAATATTAAAATCGCATGCATAAGAAAAAGAGTAACACACTAAACAAGTTAATTTCTCAACTTGCTTTTTGACAATCCAAAAACCCAAGCATAAATCCAGAACAACTTTATGCCCCATGTCTGGTCAGTAAAGAAATTGAGGTTAACCTTTAATTTTTAATGTCACCTGAAGCCAGTGATTGCTTTTTCTAATGCAAGTGACAGATAAACAGAAAAACACTCCCAAGATGATACACAAAGCAGCACACACCATAAGTGCATTTTTATTTTTATACCAACTCAATTTCTCAAATGGATAACCAATGTTCCTACTAATTTACATTAGGAATTGAGTGAGGCATGAAAATTGTTCTGATGCACAGACACACTTTAATTTACAGTATAGAGTGTAGAATTCTTACTGCAAGTCCAGCAACAAAATATAAATTTTAAAACAAACAAATTTCTGTTTACCAGCACAAATTAGACAGGGCCTTTAAACATGGGAGAAGATAATATAAGAGTTGGAGGATAGGAAAAAACTGGCAAGAACCACTGCTTAGAACATTACTTAAGATACACCAAAACTGTTTCCAAGTTAAATTTGTTTGAAAGACCCAAGTCAACTGAGCTGGTGCTAGCACTCAAATAACTATCCATTCTGAATGCCTCTGAATAGCATAAGGTCTAATTCAGAGTAGCAACTGATAAGCTCATGGAGTCTTCGGCCTGTGAAGTCACAACTTATGGCAGAGTTTGATAACGACTTTCCTATATAAAGTTCCTGTACGCTTCTGCTCTAAAATGGCATCATTTAAAAACCTACATTCATACACTCATCTACACAATGAAGAGCAAAGAACTACTGTTCACTAAGATTGTTACGCTAACCTGAACAGCATGACCAATCCAAGAATCAGAGATTGCTTTTGAACATGCCTCTAATTGTTTTCCTTTCACTAGATGAGAAAGAAAAATCATAGCAGCCTTTATTCCATGCAGCGATATATTGTAAATCAGTACCATGATAGCTCATCTTAGTATACTACAGTGCTATCCAAGAACTTGCTATTGGTAGAGGGGCCTTCTCCTTTCTCAGGAAGTTCACAGGCCACAGTCAATAAAGCAAATACAGACAATCCCTCTGGAATGGAGAAGACAATTTGATTATTATTTCTTAATGTCAAGCCTCTGAAATATTTTTAAACTATCAAAAGAACTAAGGAATACCTTCCAAAAAAAAGAATACCTAACATACTTCAAAGTTCTGGAGTACTCCAAATGGTGTTCTGCAATAGAGAATAGGCTGCTGATATTAGCCTACAGATTATTAAAAAAATATTATTTCAATAGTGTACCTACCAAACAAAATCAAAAAGCATTTATGAAGCGTTTCTAAAATTTGTCCACAAATTTTGACTGGAAGAAGAGAAGGAAGGCAGAAATTACCAGGAATGTACACATTTTATCTGAGCATAATTATGGACAAAGTTCTTGCTCTACATTTAGATTATGCTGAAAGTTATCAACCATCCACCATTTAAAAGGAAGAAAGGAAGTAATGTCGGTGACTGAACATTCCTTGTAAAAGTTGCCTAACAACAGTCGACTGCCAACATGGTTTACAGGATCCTTTTTCAAGTCCCAACGCTGCAACAAATTGTTTCTATACAATTTTTGCACGGTTAGGTTGTTATAACAAATTACTACCCCCCCCACACACACACACAATTACCAACTTGTAGGTGCTTGATAACAAGGACTAGGCATAATATTCTTACCCTTGTCCTTTCTCAAATTGCCTATTGTAAAGCACCCCCTTCACATGTCTACCTTCAATAACTCCTTCACAGTAAATCCCTGTTCTTAAGTGGGTGTATTTTAACTTTTCTATTCTTTTTAAATATATACCACTGTATCTGTAAAGATAAAATTGAGGAATGTCATTAATTAATTAATACCACATGGGGAAAAATCTATGATGAAGAGGTCATACCAAAACAACACAGAAAAGTTACCTTCTGATTTTTGTCCCAAGCCAAGAAGTGTTTAATAAAATCCACGGAAACATGCTGGCTGCTTGTTTCCAGGAGTCTCAAAACTAACTGTGAAGGAGAAAATGAAGAACCATCTTTGCAATTCTTTGTGTAGCACTTTGTAATTCCTTGTTCAGAGCTTTGCCTTATTTCTCAACATTCCATTAAGGAATAGGTCAGGTTGTACCAATATATATATTCACTTCTAGATGATGACATTTGTGTCAATAATTTAGGTGTGCAAGCTGCTTTATGATTATTTTATTTTTCCCGATAAACAATATAGCCTTACCAGATGCCCACTAATAGTGGGCAAACTCCTGGTAATTGTTGCCAATGTTGGCCAACGCTCATTTGGTCAATGGACGGAAGCAGGCCAGCAAAACAGGGGAAGAGGAGCATGATCTTTGTCACTATATTATGATCTCACTTCTGGCACAACACAGAAGCACCAGCGTCACACTAGGGTGATGCTCTAGCATTCACTCAGAAACTCCACGGGTTTGGGGGTGAGTGCTAGAGTATTGCCCCAGTGCGATAATGGAGCTTCCAAGTTGTGCTAGAAGTGATGTCATTGTGCAGCAACAGAGATCATCGTACCCTGGAGTAAGGACCCCCCCCATCTCCTGTCAGTTGCCAGGCCATGATAGGCCCAGCAACCCTAAATATAATATTTTAATGACTCTGTGTCTGGCCAGCTGTTAGTAGAAGAAAGTAAGAATTATGTATTTTCCACTGAAGATGTATGTGAAAGCTGTATACACTGGAACTTGAGCTTCTGAACAGTCTATTATTTATATGACAGAATGAAGATCTGAAAACATGAAATATACCCTTAAATTATTCACTTATTCTTTTTTAAAAGAAAAGATGTCAATCTAACAGTAAGAGACTTCAAAAAGATTTCTAAAGGTTTCAAGAAAATTGCCTTATTTATCAAAACTTTATTCCCCACGTCAGTTCATTAAATACTGTAGCTGTGCATTAAGGTCAAACAGTGTCAACCAATTATTGTTATGGGGAAAGGCTCACTTCCTTAATACTCAGAACAAACAATGCAGACACTAAATTATTTTAAGAGGCTGGCTGAACACTTTTTCTCCAAAGCATATTTCAACCATAAAAGTACAACATATTTTAGGTTTTGGCAACAATATAGGTGTATTGTTGTTTCACTGAAGCAGCATTAAACATTACTTCTGTTTAAATGAGTTCAGTAGCAACTGACCACATCCAAATCATTATACTTAGATATACTCTCTCAGTACCAAAATATGTTAACAGTGCAATCCTAAACAGAGTCTGCCCATTTATTCCAAAGAAAGGGAAAGAGGGAAGAAGTCACTAGTCAGTGAAGAAATCCTTTCCCCTTTGATGATTTCTGTCAGCTAGGTCTTTCTTAAGCCCTGGCTGCCATGGGAGTGGGGTGACTCTGGAGTGGGGTGACCCAGAGACTAATGGACAAACCAAATGGGTCAATCAAATAGTTGAGCAGTTGTTACGCTTCTTTACTAACTACCAACAAGATAATTGGGCTGAACTGTTATCTTATGCAGAGTACAGTTACAATAATTCTGTGCATAGCTCCACTGGACTGCTCCCTTTCAAGGCTATGCATGGATGTGAAGGTGCCCCTTTTCCCACTATAGGCACTCCAGATCCCAGCCCTGGGGACCACTTGGTGGCAAGACTTGAAGGACCAATGTTCTGTCACCCAAAAGACTACTGACAAAGCCAAAGCGGATTACAAAACTCATGCTGATAAAGGGCGAGCCCCTGAGTGGGATTTACAACCCGAGGACTCTGTGTATTTGTCTACTAAACACTTGAAAGGGCTCCAGCCTAGAAGAAAACTGGGTTGGAAATATGTTGGTCCTTTTACAGTTCTGCGCAAAGTGGGGGAGGCTGCTGTTGAACTTGATTTGCCTAAATCCCTTAACGATGTGCATCCTGTATTTCATTTCAGTCTACTGAAATGGGACCCAGGTCCGAACAAGTGGAGACCTCGTCCACCAGCCCCTCCACCTCTGAGTGTGAATGGTGAACTGCACCAAGAGGTGGAAGAAATTCTGGGCTCTAAGTTTAAGCATGGCCATCTTTACTATCTAATTAAATGGAAATATTTTGACCCCTCTCATAATGAATGGGTGTGGGAGTCCCATGTTAATGCCCCTAAACATGTGTGTGCTTTTCACAAAATGTATCCAACTAAACCTGGTGGGTGAAGTCTTTGGGGTGGCTGAATGTCAGCTAGGCCCTTCTTAAGCCCTGGCTGCAATGGGAGTGGGGTGACTCTAAAATGTTAGGTTTCATTTCTGCTGTTTCTTCTGTGTTTCTATTATCTCTGTATGACCTTCAGTGCCTAGTGTAGTCTTTCTCCTGGGAAAAGTAGCCTGTTACTTTGGCGAGCTTCTACCTGATCCCTGATTGGCCCTAGGCCATCAGGGGGCCTCCTTGAATAATGTATATCTGCTTGCTGTGCGCGCTTTTCTTCAGTTCTAACACGAAATGGTTATAATATCTGCATACTCTCAATGTCTCAATAAACTTTACTTCTTTGAATGAAAGCGGTTGGGAACGGATTGCTGCAGGAGTCTACAGTTTCCTACCAGAAAAATCAGAACTACTATGTGACTTGCCCTGGGATGTCAGTGTACATGAAGCCTTTTTGCAAGTGTGTTCCAGTCATATGAATGAGAATATTAACCTTGAATTTGCGAAGTTAGTAAAACAGATTAAGCACTAAATGATGAAAACTGAAGAAACGATAGAATTCATTAGCAAGTTTTATTTCCCTTGTTTTTCTAACCAGACATATTAAGTCTGAATCCTAAAATAAATTAATGTACACCTATCTGTATTTTTGTGAATCTTTGGTTATTAATTCTCATTTAATTTGTAATGCAGATCACTGAAGACCTAAAGAAATGATCATCTTTTCCAAGGATGGTTAAGGACTGCTTTCTCAATGTAAAAGGAAGATGCTCTACTTCACCTGGATCACTCAATCCCACTAGATGGTTTTATCCTACAGCAAGAAATATAGAGGTGGGAACTAAGATAAAGAACAGACTAGGGGCAAGTAAAGCTGTTATAATTATAGCTGGGAACACAATTTGTTAAAGGAAGTGTACTGTATAATTACATTTGAAATTTTAGCAAGATGCCCAGAGGCTGTCTTACAGCTGTCAAGAACTGGTAACACTCATGAGTTCTTCTCATGAGACAGCCACAAAAACAGTTTGAGACACCTTTCCTGTAGTCAACCTGGCTTTGAATATAGCAATATAACCAAGGCTTCTTTACCATTATCCGATTTCTGAAACTGCAACTTTCAGCATGATTTCATTAATAAATCATTTGTAAGGGATAAAACATGTAATTTTTAGAGAGATATCCATCATACTATGGAATTGCATGAGATTAATTTAGAATGAACAGCCACAGAACAAATTTTACACAGAATGTCACTCTTATACACTTTTCCTGGGAAAAATCAATTATTGTACAGGCTACCATAACAGTAGTACCACTCTTCCCAGAGCAGAAACACTTAGTTGAGACTGTTCTTACCTGTGGACACCTTTCTTAACATTTGTATCTTGCACGAATATTAATTCTGTGCATAAAGAAGGAGATGGCCAATTTTGGGGCTTCCGGTCTGGCTCCCGCAAATGGCGGACGCTTCCTCGGGTCGCTCCCGAGGGCGTCTCGCCTGCCCGCGGTGGAGGAGGGAATCTGCGCGAGCGGAGACCCGAACGAGCACCTCAGAAGAGAGGAGCTCGGATCCGGGGCGCTTTAGGGCGCACTAGGGGGGAGTTGCTCTTTCGGCCGAGAGGTCGGAGAGCGAGGCTCCCGCCATGCCCTGCCCCAATGGACCTTGCTGCGTGAGCGACCCCGAACGGGGTTTAGCGGAGCCACCAGACGTCACCGAGTGATAAAGCGACCATCCGCAAAAGTGGAAAAGAAAAAGAAAAGATCGGCTTAACTGTGAGTTGTCAAAATGCAGAGAAAAAGAACTGAAAATTGTTTCCCCCCCCTCCCAGCGAAAAAGGCGAAGAGGTTAATCCTCCATCTGTATAAGCGAAAAAGAAAAGGGGAGGGGAATGATTTGAGCGGACAGTGATGTTTTCCTTTGATGTATTTGAAACAAAGCGGGAAAAAGTTTTGTCTCTCTGGAGCACATTTTAAGAACTTTCTAAAAGTAAACAAAAAAGAAAAGATGTCGGAGCTGGGCAAAAGCGAGCGGAGAAGAAGGGAGGGACTTCCGTCTGGGCGTTTGTTTGTGTGCGAATGTTTGGACTGTTTATGGCTGTGAATCCGACGGGAGTTTTGTAAAACGGATAAGTTGGAATTGTGACAGCGAGAAGTGCCTGACAAGCGCTTATAAGTCAACAATTGCGAGGAGGACCCATAGAGAGTTTGGGAGCGGATATCAAAGCGAAAATGAAATTAATACAATTCTCGAAACTGGGGACCTCCGGTAATGGCATGAAAAGAAGAGGATTTATAGTGCATGAACTGAGAGTATCAACAACAACCCAAAGGAGGATCTAACAAGCCGGAAGGAGAAGACAACAGAGGAAGCTCCTCCACGTCAGCGATAGTAAAAGTACCCAGCACGCAAAGAAGCGGTTCTGAATGTGCACAGAAGAGATCTTTTTTATTAACAGAAACTCAAAGGAACATTACTAACATACTAACAGAGAATAACATGTAACAGGACTAAGAAAAGAAGTTTGACAACACACAGAAGAAGCCCAAGAAGATTAATTGGACATTACTAACAGTTTAATTTACCAGTTTATATATCACTCAGCTTTCTCTTTCTCCCACTGTCTACCCTTCCCTTTTTTTTCTTTTAAGCGAAATACCTCCCCTTTTTAGGGGAGCTAATAAAACCTTTAATAAAAAAAAAAAAAGAAGGAGATGGCCAATTTTTATCAGTTGTACATTCTAACGAATGTGGTTTTTACATTAAAGGAATGAAAAAAGGGTTTTCTGGGAGCATGCCCAAGCAATCAAATATATGTCTAAAAATAACATGCTAAAACATGATATGGAAATATCTAGAATCATATCGGCCCTAAAACCTTGATCAACAATGAGCTGCCAAGAAGGGATAGCACTTCTCTATTTTAACTCCAAAAACAAGGGACTCTTAGCAGTGCAAGATATCAGATCTATCACAATAACTGTCATCCAAGCATGGTTTAGCCTTCTGCTGTGAAGAACAGAGCATCAGAAACAACTTGCTCCAGTTTTCCGTCACTGAATGAAAAGCACAGCATAATGCTTCCTTTCCCCAAACTTTTACAAATATTTTGGATATGAACAAAATGAATGGTGAACACAGAAATACTTTTAGTGAAATAAAAAGACAATGACCATGACACTGCAAAACAGTAACATTTGTATCAAACAAGCGATATTTATAGAATTAAAATTAGTTGATAACCAGTATCAGAAACAAACTGACATCAAGACATGTGTCAATAAGAAATCTATCTTCAGGACTACACTTCCTCAAAAACTGCAGCTATTGTAAAGATTTTAATGTTTCCAAAACTGCCCTTAAAAATACTCAATGTTCCCTCAAACACAGTGCTCAATAGAGACAAGGATCTAGCATAGAACATGTTTCTAAGATAATTTATCTGTAGACATAAACAAAGATCATTATAAAGAAAATGGCATGCATAACATTAATTGTAAGTGAAGTGACTGGATCAATAAAAAGATGCATGTCTTTGCTTTCAGACTCTTTTACACTACAGCTACTAGGTAATCCAATCCAATCTGATTACTGTTCCTTCACCCATTGCCATGAAAAGGAGCACACAATCAGGTAAAACAAACCAGAGGCAGCTCTTTAAATATGCTGCACTATAACCACTGCCAAATATTTGGCCACCGATATAGTAACTTAGTTTTCTCTTAATAACCAAGAATTTTTTTTCATCTGACGAATGAGAACCAGCTCTAAGTAATAGAAGAAAATTTAAATTAGTTGCAGCCCTCCAGTTTTCTGTGTTTCACCACTGTGGTTCTTTTTGCTGCAGAGGGGTATCCCTATTAGTCTACTGTACCAAAATAAAACAGAAATACAGTTGCAGTTAAAGGTTGATATGTATTCCAGCATGAGCTTTTGCAAGTCAGAGCTCACTTCTTCAGATGCTTAATGTACCTGCTGCCCAAAGCTTAAAAGTCAGGCAAAAAGAAGCAAACATTCCATCATCTATTGCCAGATCAATAATGCACTGTATGTAATCTATGCACCATACATCTTTTTCTTACAAGAATCATGCATATGAAGATGTTCTACTATTCATTATTACTGAAATAAGTATGAGTCCTCAAGTGTACCTGTGCATTGTCTATCACAAGAAGATCCCGTTTCTTTGATACAGCTTGGTATGAAATGCACCACACCTTTGAGGAACTACAAGATGGAATGAACTGAGAAATTCCCTTTCCCTCTCCATACACAAACGTACACATACACACACACAAACCTTCATAATATGACTGAGTTTCAGGATTAGATTAGCAATTTTATTCTCACTGAATCCTGAAACTCAGTAGAGAAACACTATTAACAAAGTTGCCATGACCACTGATGTTCAGGTGCTAAACAGAGGCTTCTCATTCTTATCCTCAACCTGAGCAGTGCAATTCCCTCTAATCTTAATTTTATGCACACACCCGATTCTAAGGTACCATAAAAATTCTTTGTGGCTCCCTCCCCCGGATACTTCACTGGCGGATAAGGTGCTTTTCCTCCCGTCCTAATTAATCTCCTACAAGGACTCTGTTAGTTTCAAAGTGGTCAGAGCCCTTAAAACTGGTGTTAGGATACATACCTCAATGTGCAAGGCTTACTATAGTCTTCAGGATAGTGTAAGCGGCTAGAACTTTAGGCAGCCAATTTTAACACTACACAACATTCCACACCTAAAAGCAATGGTGTCTCTACTCATTGGGCCATTTTTTAGAATTTTCTTCTCAGTTTTGCACACTAACGTTTTCTGTATAACCAGGGCCTCTCCTGGATATGCAGAAATATGGGTGGATTCATTTTGCTGGCTCATCAAGTTTGCTTTTAGATGGAGTATTCAACATGCCATTGGATCCCGCCAGGCTTTCACACAGGGGCCGCCACTACCACCACCACCACCAATGGCGTGGGTA
This sequence comes from Gekko japonicus, assembly GCF_001447785.1. Taxonomy (NCBI): domain Eukaryota; kingdom Metazoa; phylum Chordata; class Lepidosauria; order Squamata; family Gekkonidae; genus Gekko; species Gekko japonicus. Next base: position 1,828,663 of record NW_015176456.1, on the reverse strand, counting down.
ACAATGGGGCCAAGAGGACGGCCCTATGAAGATCTGCCATAATATTGCATAGCGCTGGTACCACTGGACTAGCTATGTACCAACTACAGGATAATACGACCTCCAATGGAAGACCAATATTATCTTGTAATTTATACGGAGACCATCTTGTTTCTACTAAGCACTTATTCTTGTTGATATTAATGGTTATTGTTTTATCTTGTTTTTATGAGTGGGCACTTGTATTCTCTTGTAAGCCACCCTGAGCCCGCTTTCAGGGAGGGCGGGGTATAAATACAAATAAATAAATAAATCTGGAGTCGTGCCAGTTCAGAAATGGATTTTATACGTGCGATCACACAGTCAACATCTGCCTCCCGTCCCCAGCCGTCGCCTTCCGGCTCAAATCCCCTTTAAACCAGAGTATTTTGTTACCAGGTCCCCAAGTGGTGTTTTCCTGATTCTCCGTTTCCAGCCGCATTTTCCCCCTGTGTGATCGCTCCTCCGGTGTCGAGACACTTCTGGTTTAAACCCCCTCCCCGCTCGAAAGCTGTCCGAGGCTTCCACTTTTTGTCCGCCATTTTTTTAAAGCGTTGGCTGTGTGTGCATAGGCAGAGCTCTGTCACCGCATTATTAAAAACAATGTTTAAATGGTGCCTAGTTTTAGCATTTAGGCGAGTTTGGGATCTGACGGAGGCCATTTTCGGGGTAAACGTTTAAAGGGAAGTGTTCCTTTAAAGTTTAAAGGGAAGTGTTACAGCCGTCGGGTTGAAACGGAAATCGCTGTTCTGCGCATGTGCGAAAATTTTAGTTCTACAGATGGCTGCCTATGCGCATGCCCAAACTGAGAGAAAAACACCACCAATGCACGCTCCCGCCTGTGGACGATGGGGAGCGATGTGGCTGCGCAGCAATCCAGAACAAGAAAGTGAGTGTGATCACGATTCTCCAGGTTAAAAAAAACACGCATTGGGGCCAGAGCAATTTAAACTGCTCCCAGCACGCCGACTGACCGCACCCATAGACAATTTATTCTGGTCCGCATACAACAAAATATACTACATACAATCAGCAATAAAGTGTATTCTTTGTGACTCAAGGTTTGAGTCCAGTGGCACCTTTAAGACCAACAAAGTTTAATTCTGTTCTTCAAGGTGCCACTGGATTCAAATTTGTTCTATCACTTCAGACCAACAAGGTTACCCACATGAATCTATCTTTGTGACTCAGTTAACAGACAGAAAGAATTTTACTAGCATATGACATCCACTATGCTATTATCATAATAAATGGGGAAAGTAGGTGAGATTCTGTCAACAGTAAGGCCTGAAAGAAAACCAATTCATCAGCATGACAAATGTGTCACTCTTAAACAAAAACAGGTCATGCTGACATTCAAAATCTACAAGTTAGTATTATCCCCTCCTTTCACTTAAAAAAACACTTTCACAACAAAAAGCCCCTACAGAGCCTAATGTGCTTTTTTCTGCTGATTTATTTACAGTTTTCAAGGGCTTAACAGAATCTTTGACTCCTGCTTTAAACCATGTATGTATTACACGAGGGTTTAAAAAGTGCTCCAACTCAGTCACATGGGAATTATACTACACAAGTGGGAACCCACAAGGACTTGTGGGAGGCATCTCATTTCCCCATCCCCCACTATTTTCTCTTTCCCTTTCCTGAAAATCCCCATAGCCCCTCCCCTTTTCCTGTTTCTTTCTCTCCTTCTCACCCAACAGCCAGCCTACATTTATCTGCCCCATCTTCAGCTTTCCTTCCCCCTCCAGCAGCCTATTCCTAGAAGAACCATGGCATAGTTCTGTGGTGCCAGCCACTAAGCTAGGCCCACTTCCATGGTGGGATATGTAGAGAGGCACCTCTTTTCCCTGTATCCTCCTCCCTTCACTATTCCCTCTTTCCTTCCTCTTGGCCCCCCCCATATCCTCTCTCCTTTCCTTGCCTCACCCCTCCTCAGTCATTCACCAACCTACCTTTTATCTGCCTCCTATCTTCAGTTAGATTTTTTATTTACTTCATTAAACTCCACCATTCTCCACAGCAGGAACCAAAACAGCTTACATTATTCTCCTCTCCTCCTTTTTATCCACTTAAATTCCCCGTGAAGTAGGGTTGCCAGACCCCTGCTGGGGGCAGGGGAACCCACAATTTTGTGGGGCACTTCCCCAATGCTGGCCAGCGGGCCAGTGGGGGAAAATCCTGCCCCCAACTGGCCCAAAAAGTGATGTACTGACATCACCTGGAAGTAACGTCATCGCATCGCACAGCAATCCTCTAGTTTTGGGGCCAAACTGTTTGATAAAACCGCCTACAATCCATAGAGTTTTGCCCAAAAACTAGAACATCACCCCCCCCCCAACAACATGTGCTTTGCATGCACAACAGAGGATTCAGGAATGTGCCCAGGATCTCCCCACTAGCGAGAAGTAGGTTAGGGTGAAAGTATGTGACTGGTCATAATCACCCAGTGAGCTTCCATAGCAAGATGAGGATTCAAACATGGGTCTCCCAGATCCTACTATGAAGCTCTAACTGCTACACTACACTGGTTTTCATAGGGCAAAGTTGCCACGGGAGAGGCACTGATGGTGGGCGGATTATCCGGGCGTGATCACACCCCAACATCTGGGAAGTGGAGCGCACCCGTGGCTTACCGCCGAAAATGTGCGTTAAAAAACCAGAACCTCCAAAGTACTAGTAAACGTTTGCCACGGGCCGCCTCCATACTCCCGTGGTGTGATCGCGCCGGCACGCGGCATTCTACTCGGTTCCTCGTTTACCTGCCGGCGCTGAGGGAAGGACCCGTGGTGTGCCGCCAGTGCGTCTGATCGTGTAATCGCGGATCAATCTGTGCCGGGGCAGTTAGCCACGCCTCCCCCCACGATATCCGGCCCGTGTGACCGGGGCCATAGGTTGGCTGCCGCTAAACAGTAACAAGCAGCCAGGCCTAGGTGCATCATGTAAGTCAGGTGGTATCAAGTCACACAGAGGTTTGCCAGCCTCTCATATTTACAACTGTACACAACAGATATTTGGCCCCCTGGAGAAAATAACTGTTTTGGAGGGTAGACTCTATGGCTCCACCACAAAATCTCTAGGAATTTCCCAACCTGGGACTGTCAAATCTAGTAAGGACTGGCCCTGATAAGCCCCCCCCCCACTCAAAGGCTAAAACAGCCCTGGAAAAGGTGCTGCCCCCTCCCCCTGCTTTTTTACTCATAAAAGCCCAGCTTGGAATACTGTTGTTGCCTAAGAACCGCCACTGACGGAATCTGTTGCTTAAAGCTACAGGTGCTCCTTTTATAATTTTTGTGTTTGTTAAACCTAAAAATGTATTTTTATTTCAGATTTTTCTGTAAATCTGAAGCCCTTCTCAGGTTTGTAAAAAATCTGTCTTGCCCATTCACAGCTCCAGTAATGGGATTCAAGTATCCAAAGATTAGGCCAACTTCGCTAATGGAATAGAAGACAAGTGGGAACCTGCAAGGAGTTGCAGGAGTCATTTCACTTCCCTGTCTCCCACTATTTCCTCCTTCCCTTTTCTGAAAGCTCCCATAGTCTCTGCCATTTTCCTGCTTCCTTCTCTCCTTCTAGGGTTGCCAATCTCTGGGTGGGTACTGAAGATCTCCTGGAATCATAACAGATCTTCCAACTATAGAGAACCCCGCCTTCCTCAGACTCTACCCCCAAAATCTCCAGGAATTTTCCAACCTGGAGCTGGCAACCCTAGCCAGGTCTGGCCTTAATGAGTTCTCTCTCAAAGGCCAAAATAGGGCTGGAAAGGGCCTTGCCCCCCTCCCCCTAACTTTTTACTCATATAAACTTAAGCCTGGGACACTGTGGTTGCCTAACAACAGCCACTGAGAGAATCCATTGCTTAAAGCTTACAGGCACTCCTTTTATCATTTTTTAGTTTTTTTTAAAAAAAATGAATGTATTTTGTTTAGAGTTCACATTTTTTCCTGCAAACCTGGGGCCCTTTTCATGTTTCTAGAAAGACCTGTCTTGCCCTTCCAGTCACCAGATTTAAGTATTCAAAGATATCCTGACTTTGCTATTAGAATATAAGATATCTGTTAGCATGCACAAGCTACAAAATAACCAAACAATCCAAAAGCAAGCATTACCCATTAAAAGGTTCAAATCTTATGAACACATTCCAGTGAGAATATATACGGAAACATAGTCTTAAGGATGAACTACAGAGGCAAATGTCTGAAAAAGAAGAAAAATAGTTAATCTTATTTCTACAATAAGCATGTCAGCAGAATCTTATTTATTTATTCAGAATATTTATATACCACTTTTCTGCCAAATTGGGATTCTCAAGGCTGGGAACAATTAAGAGATTAAAAATCAACTTTGCATCAAAACCAAAAATTAAAAACAGAAAAGTCTACCTGCTGGTAGAAGACAATGATGGAGGGGGATAGAACAATATCCCTGGGGAAGGAATTCCACAGTTTTGTACTGTTGGGGGCAAGCTAGTATGCAGCACATTATTCTTCAACAACCTCTGCATTCAGGTGGCTAAAGACAGTGCATAAACTACGGGAATGTACTTCTTTAATAATATATATACATGGAAGGTGAATCTTCTTCTCAGTCACCTCCGTACATCAGCTCTGATCCCCAAGGAACATGTGACAGTTCCCCTCTTCCCCATCACATTACCTTGAGAGTAAATATTGACAAAGATCTGCAAGCACTACAACCATAGCCTGGGGACCTGGTTCTTGTAACCATAGTCAGGGCAACTATTTTATTCTGTTTCTCCACCTATAGCAGCCACATTACTCCTACAGAACAATTCTGTAGGTGTCATCATTATGTCCCTACCAGATCATAATCATAATACAAGAAACTATACAGCGAATACTACCTTATATATAAGGAAGACAGAGGAGATCCAAATAATATTCCAGTGACACAGCTGATCAAAACTGGGAGAAAATCATACCTTTTATTTTAATGTAATCCACCTAAGACAAAAGATACATATCTGAGATAATGTGTGATGTCCTGTACAGCAGTTAAGAAACTGTTTGGAGAAAGAGTGGACATCTTTGGGTTTCTCAGAATTTATGGAACTCTTCCCGTTGTGAGAAAAAGTTATTCCACAGAGCTCCAAGCATCCCATCCAATTCCAACTCTGCTAGAACATTTTCCATCTGCTTTCATCCAAACAGCGCATCCACATCTTCCTAGTTACATCCTGATACATCCTGATACATCAGCCTTGTGAACAGAGCCCAGGAACTAAGGAGGTTTGTCTCTTCTCTCATGCTAACTCTGGATTATTCACTATATTATTTTATTATTTTGACCAAAACTGCAAGTTCTATACCCTTTTCCCCACTTTTAAACAAAAGTTGTGAATGAGACAACAATTCCATGACTGCTAACAAACTTAGAACCCAGCCTTTTTAAGGATGAAAAGGTTACACATGCATTCCAAATGTATCAGCATCCACGAATTGTACTCCACGAATAGCTGTGCACTGAAACTTGACCACCAAATAGACTTGCAAAGGGAATAGGCCTCCTTTATCCACTGATAGATTTTTACAAAGGAAACTATTACCAAGGTATGATTTTGTTTTGTTCACTTGTGAGGTCTAAAATCATACTGGTTCTAGACCTCACAAGGGAACAGAATTGTTATTTCCTTGACATTAGTGTAGGCAATGTGCAAAACCTATAAAAAGGAATGATTTATCTATGTAACTTCCACTGTAGTTATTAAGGAAAGATACAATCTTACATAGATGTTCTGAATAATGAGATTAAACCGCGCATTCCCAGGTAGGTTTACAGAGTACTCTGGATCAATAGCTAGTGGCATGCTGAGCTATACCACCTCCAGACACCACACCTGCACTAAGGTGTCTTCAAAAATAAAAAGGAGGAGGAACAGCAATTCTCCCTTTAACCTGTAGAAAGTTTAAATAAACTTGCCTTTGATAATCAACTGAACAACCTGCACTGCAAGCATCAAGGGATGGTGTACGGATATCTAGCAGGTGCCGCAGTTTATCACAAAACCGTCTAAAATAATTGGAAGTGACAACCAGCACTACCACAAATGATTTATTAGTCTTTCACTCAGCTTTTCAGCTTACTCGGGGCCAGAATAAATAATTTACCAACTCTGTATCTTCCAATCATTAATTCTTCCCTGTGCTTCCAAACTACATTTAACTCTGTTGGGATCAGTGGAATTAAAAAACACAATATGAAGACACTTACCCCCAAAGTATAGTATTATCTGACTGCAGCTAAAGGTAAAAATGTCAACTGAAATACACCAAATGTGAATAGACAATGTTAGCATATTTGAATACTACGGGCTTTCTTAAAATATATGGAATAAAGATCCAAAATTGAGATGAAGGAGCCAAAGTAAAAGGGATAGGCAACATTTTTAAATGATCCTTTTATTTCAGGGGCTAACACCTTCCATTTTGCACGAGCATGCAATAAGGCTTAGTCCTAGATAAACTCTCTTGTATGTGCATGTAAACAGATCTCCTTTCCCAATGGAGAGAGGGCAATGGGCAGTGTAATAGACCTACAGTGATCAATAAACTTACATTTATTTGGAACTCTTCCTATACTTTGAGGATTAACTATATATAATTTTTTAAAAATGAATCCACCTCTTCTAAGCAAAAGAACAAACAGAATATTCTACCAAGAAGAACTATAAGAAGAAAACACTGCACTATGATTCAATTTAGAGCATGAGGTACCATGTTCCCATTATGTAGTGAAAACACAAAGACTAAATCACACCCTAAATCCATTTTTGATGTAAGCTGGTTGTGTGTCTCATTAAATCAGCATCTATGATTAAAACAGAGATCATTTTTGGTACATAATGTATTGCATTGTTAAAGCAGCATCTGTTTATAGCACAGTATAACATATTCCTCAGATTTGGAAAAATATACTAAGTATACTGATAAAAAGAAAGAACCCAGACTTCGATTATATGAAAACTACTTCTGCTGCCAATTGTAATAAAGGTGTTAATAACATTAACTTGCTAATATTTTGGATTCTTATAAGGATCTTCAAGCTGTTGGAAACATTCAGACGTTTGAGTAAGACGCCATATTAAACTGCTAACTTCAACTGGGTTAGCTAGGCCCTATAATCCACCTTGGCTGTCTGCTTTAATACCCATGCCTATATTGTGAAACAATCCACCTACCAGTCATACAAACTATTGCTGATTTTACTGTGGCCAATTACAAGAATCTTTGCCGTCGCATATTTATAGCACCTTTGGAATGTGTTTTTATATTAACTGTTGTCATTGTTTTTAATGTTTTTATGTTGCCCTGAGCCTGCTTCGGCAGGGAAGGTGGGGTATAAATAAAATAAATAAATAAATAAATTCATGGTACTAACAGCTTTCTTTTAAAGTCCTGTGGGACTGATACAACTCAAGGAATCTGTAAAGCTATGAAGGCTAATAAATAGGACTTTCACCAAATGATAATATAACCTAAAATGAAATAAATTATCCATAAGAATGCCTTACCCCTTTCCCCATAATTAATGTCAATACGTGATAGTATGGACTAAAAAGAATCTACAGTACAAAAATCAAAGCTATCATGGTTCTAAGCCAAAACGCTTTTTGAAGCATTGTAAGGCCTGTTTGAGCTGGCCTTTGGTGAATGACACTAAAAATAAATTTCACAGAGAAATATTCTTGTTTCTTTTGCCCTCTCCCCACAATGTTACTTGTCCAGTATCTCCAGAATGATGCAGTCTATAAGTAAATATTTCAAAATCTAATTCCTGACATTCCAATACATTGCAGTAAAAACTAAAACTAAAACTAGGCAACTTAGCATAGATAGTTCTCCATTTCTGTTTCATAAGTCTTTTATTGGTTGGTGATGATGCCCAATTTTCTGTTCTGTTTGTGTTCTGATTTTCCTTGAGAATATCTATAATTATTTTCATTATTTGCACAAACAGTTCCTTCAATTAATATTTTTTCTTTGCAGTCAAACTATGCACATGTGACTATGCATATTTACCTACCATAGGAACTTTCAAAAATGCTAAAGGAGCTTAAATTTAAATGCTGTTTCCAATTAACAACAAAGCAGCCTTTAATGTATACCATTCATTGCTTAATTAGACTGGCAAATGCCCCAAGGCACCCAGCGATAGGGGGATGCACCCAAACCAACCACCAATGGCTCCATGGTCCCAGAAGGGCATTTATGCTAGTGGTTCTGGGACTGGCTCGACCAGGAGAACATTCTATCTGAGGAACAAGCAGACCTTAGGACTGGCCACTCCATTATAGATCAATGTTTGATGTTACACCATTTGGCAGAGAAATATACTGCTAGGTCTCATGGGGCACTTTATACAGCCTTGGTAGACTATAAAATGGCATCTGACTGAAAGTATTTCTCAGGATACACTATGGGCAAAATTAGAGGTATCCTCAGTGGCCCATAGGTTACTTATGGTTATTTTCACATTGCACAAAAATAATTTCTTGATGGGAAGATGTAACCTACAGGGCCATCTGACTCATAGATTCCCTTTTAGGAAGGGTGTGAAACAGGGATGTACCATGGCTCCTCTGTTATTTAATTTCTGTATCAGTTCAATAGTACAAGCCCTGTCTAATCCAGACTTTCACCTGCCTAAAGTAGCAAATAGACTGCAGATGACATGGTCATGTTATCCCTCTCTGAAGTAGGCCTTAGAAGAGCCCTTTGAGTCCTCACTGCATATTGCAAGGTAGAAAAGCTAACAATAAACCAAAATCCTTGTCTTCACCGTGTCCGTTCTCCTTTCAGATCACTCTAAGGAAATCCACCCTTAAAGTGGCCAAATTTGGTGTTTCAGCTTGTTTAATAAGGAAGCATCAGGTTAAATCTTTTTTATTAACTATGCATCTAACATGGAATTTAGTTTATAACAAGGTTATGCTTTTTTACTGTATGCGCATATTTCTTTTTATGTATGGCTGATTGTTGATTATGTTATTGCTATATATGATTGTAATAAAATTAAAGTTGGTCCCAGAAGTCTGGTAGAGGTTAATCGCCTTGGTACTGTGCATCATCACCTGGTCTGGGCAAGGAGAATTAGGCATGGCCTGTGGTCACATCATACTTGGAGCTGGGTTGGGGCCAGATTGGGTTGTCCAACTGCTGGCAAAGCTTCTTGGGAGCTTGTAAAGGGGGTGTTAATGAGCAGTTCACACTGAAATTAATACATTTTAGTTTATCCATGCATCTGGGCTGGTGATTTCATTTTGGGGTATTGGGGCAAAAAAAAACAACCCTATCAAGAATTGTATTTATCTTGGGCAGCAAGCCTGATCTCACAAACAGCTTCCCAATCTAAAATAGGAACTCATTAGGAAGAACAGGCTATTCAACCAAATTACACATTAGGTCTTACAATAAGCTCTAATATAACAACTCTGTCTCAAATCTACTCAGGCCACACCACTATGTATCAGGGCCTCATTACCATGATGTATGCTATCACCTTCCATTAATACCCTTCCTGTCTGGTTTCTTTCTCACTAAAGGTGAGAGAACAGCACTGCTAGGAGCATAGTATTTTCATAGTGACTACTGTTATGAGTGGGTTATTCTGTTCTTATCTTGAATATGTTCAGGATCTGTATGAAAGTGTCAGACCTACTACTTCTCCTTACATCTCATGGCCTTTCAGCTCCACCATTTACAAACTCTTTTTCCTGTACCCTTGTATGCACAAATATATGTGCCAATTGAGAATAATGATGGGCTCTACTCCACAGTTTATGCTAGTCTAAATCTATTAAATCAGAAACTCTTTAACCTGAAGGGTTTACTTGTAAGGGTTTTTTAAGGCTATTTAGTTACAGACTCTAACTGAAAGGGAAAATAGTAAACACTGCTTTTCCATCTAATAATAACTAGCATTTATTACTTTCACACCTTCAGTACATCAAACACATACCAAAGGTTTGGTAATGGGCACACATATTTAAATTAATTTAAAAGCATACAATCAAAAACCTGAATACATTTAATCAACTGACAACCCTAAAAAGTTAACTTGCAACTGAAATGTTGATCCAGCTGATTTTCTTAAAGTGTGCCAAAATCACTATATTTTATACATGTATTTAATTTAGAGACTACATGAAAAAGCAACTGTATGGTATTTTTAAAACATTCCAGCATAGATATCAAACTACTGGTTTTTGTTTGCTGCTATTGCATCGTGTTCTATGATCCACTCACAGAAAGTTCAGTAAGTTGCTCTGGAATCCTCATGGCAGCAAGCATCCTCTAAAGACAGTAATGTCAGATGGTATCAAATGTTTTTTGCATAGTCTATGAAGCACATGATCAATGAATGACTCAACTCCCTAAATTTTTCAATGATGTGACAGATGCTCATGATTTGATCATATGTGCTTGTCCCACTCTGAAATGGTCAGGATGTGGTGGGATTTCTGCTACCATTTGCTTCACACAACGTTAGAGTCATTATGAAAATGGAAGTGACAGATGAGGTACATGAGACCCCTTGTCAAATAATATACCCTGCTGAAGTTAGAGAGCATTGTTTGTACAGCCCAACAATAAGAACAAAGAATACGATAGATATAATGGAGCACTAAACAGCTAGAAGATCTCTTTAAAAAATGCAACAAAAGTATGGAAAAATCTAAAACATAATTCAGAGTACGAACAATTTCACAGACTGAATAATATTCAATATTTCACTAACATCCTTACTTAGCATAGTGCAAATCCAACTGAATCAAGCATTTAATATGTACTAATTAAGGTTTCTAAAACAGAAGGTATGTATTTGCACTTTGAGCTAATGTCATAGATTCTAGACAATATTCCTAAGGAAATTAACATTAGCCCTTAGGAAACTGAAGCTGCTTTCTGAAGAAAAGCTCTCCCCAGATTCTGCACTGTTTTATGGCAGTTCAGAGGTGACTCCACAATCATCACGGTGTTATCCCAGGGTATCTGAAAGTGGTTTCTCCCCAGACTTTTTTGCTCTTCAGCTTTCAGTCTGGATGGAGTAATAAACAGACTACTTGACATGGCCTTAGTCATCCCCGCCCATTCCCCCACCCCTATTTCTGCTTCTATTTTGACGCTTCTCACTTGCAGGGGAGGGGCGTTTGACACACTCCTCCATCTTTTGCACACTGGACCCTAGGGAGGGATCTTTTCCGCCTTCCCCAAAGCCAATCTACACACAACTTGGCAGGCAGGTAGAGGGGCAGCCTGGGGAGGTCTTTTGCGAGTTTGATACTTTTAGCTTTTGGGGTAGGGATTTGACACACTCCGCTATCCTTTGCACACTGGACCCTAGAGAGGGATCTTTTCCCCGTTCCCCAAAGACAATCTGCACACAACCTGGAGGGCAGCTAGAGGGGCAGCCTGGGGAGGTCCTCTGCGAGTTTAATACTTCTTGCTTGTGGGGGGGGGCATTTGACACACTCCTCCATCCTTTGCACATTGGACCCTAGGGAGGGATCTTTTCCCTCCCCCAAAGCCAATCTGCACATAACTTGGAGTGGGATGAATTTAAAGGAATGCCAGGATTTCCCATTGGAAACAATAGGAGAGGCCTGAAGGCCCATTTGGGTTTGTTTGTTTTTTAAACATAAAACCCTTAAGACACCACCCCTCCCGACAGACCAGCCAGCCAGCCGCCAAGCTGGTGTCCCTCTATGGGCTGTGCATGCCTGGACTAGCCCAGTGGCAGCTAGACAAAGGGGGGTGGAAGAGCGGGGAGGAGAGAAGGGGAGGATGCAGTGTGCCCCATCACTGGTTTACACACTTGGCCAAGTCGGTGACAAATGGACACGCCCTCCACAGGTCACAAGTGACATTAACCACAATTAAGCAAAAAATGCAGGTTTTGGTTGTAGATGCAGAATGCATACACAAAAATGAACTGGAGGGGGGGGAAACAGTGCAGACGGCAGGGACACAAAATACTAAGTTAACCTTAAAGGCTCAACTGCTTAGATTCTCCAGAGTAAACTACAGTAAGTTGTTAGTGCAGAAAGGACCACTGCCTGCCTCCACGTCTTGACACTGGTATTTCTTGTGGTGTCCTATCCAAGTACTAACTAGGAGCAACCCTGTGTACCTTCTGAGATCTGATGAAACTGGACTAGCCTGAGCCATCCAAATCTGAGTTGGCTTAGTGTAGAGGGGGAAAATAAATAAGTTTGGCCAAAAGAAACACTTGTAGAAAGTGTAAATGGTACCTGAAACTCCAGATTTCTTAAGGTGATGAATCATATATGGATGGGCAATTAAAGCCAACTGCTTATAGAAGAGTGTCTTTTGATTGAAAGCATCTATATATTAGGGCCAAATTGTATGCCATATATGTAGTTCTGGGTTTCTTTTTTCCTGACAGGAGTTAAAACCTGTCAGTTCCCAATCAGATTCTGCATTTGGCTTCCGTAATCCAGGTGGGAGCATGGTATCCTCTATCTGCTCCCCCATGGAGAAAAATTCAAAAAGAAGATGGTTTGTTATTTACTGTTAGTCATCTATACATAAGAGTGACACCATAGCATGTTAATTTTTCTTAACAAAAAGCAGCAGCAGTGCTAATAATAGGAGTACTATATGTATGTGGGCTAGATGGATTGTGAGCTTTTTAATGTTTAAATGAAAACATTGTTAATTGCTTAAAAAGTCACTTTCTAAAACAAAGTCTATATCCCTATAGTAAACTAATCATGATTGTGTTCAAGTACACAAAAGGTATCACATGAAAGAGCGCTCTAGAGGGCAAGACCAGAATTCAGGGGCTTAAATTGTAGGCAGAACTAATTTTGTGAACAGTAGGAGAAACTTTCTAACGGTAAGAGCAAGTCAACAACAGAACCAGTTTCCCCAAAGTATTTCTTAATGTGCTGCCCAGTTAATTGGGGGGCATCTTTGCTGTTGATAAAAAGGCTTTTCATGCAATTAGTCATGAAACTGAAGCCCTGAAAGTTAATTTTTGAGAGAAATTTCATATCTACATAAGCTCCAAAGAAAAGGATATGAGGAACAGCCTACTTGCTAAGAAAGTGAACAAACCTCTGTCATTAAAGTATGAAAATACTAAAAATAATGGCTGCAATCCTGGATGTAGTATCTAGTTTTTATTGTCTGTGATTTTTCCACACAGTTATGCGCACATGAAACCTCAATGATTTCAACAGCATATGCATAACCTCATAGGGGAAAAAAACTTGTAATACATTTGTATTTAGCCTTAAGTTTCAAAAAGTTTATCACATTCAAAGGATTACCTGTCCACCTCAGTTGCCAGAGCTATACCCACAAGTCCACATATCATGACAATCTGCTTGTGTTCATGCTCTTTTCTCTCAACTAGACAGTTTCCACAACATTCTTCTCCTGGGACATTCACATCAATCAAGAACAAATGTTTACCCTTTTTAAAGCCATACAGGTTTCGTACAAGCAATTATCAGAGAAATTTTCCACCACCACCACCACACCTTCTCAGAAAGCCATCAATTCTCTTCTTTATCACTGCAGCAAACATATTTCGGGGGGGGGGGGGACTATTTTACACCTCATTGGCTTTTAGGAATTTAACCTGGAGTAGCAAATCAGCAAGAACTTTACCTCATTTCATTCTAATATATAAAATGTTGTATGCGGACGATGCTCTGCTCATTTCTAGAACAGAGGTGGGATTAAAATCCCTAATTAATGCGTATGTTACCTACTGTAACAAAGAGGAACTAGTAGTTAACTATTCTAAATCTAAGGTCTTGAGGTTTTCGCGATCCGCCTACACCGGGGCCAAATCCTTAAAAGTGAAGGGGGGGAACTCGAAAAAGTCTCTTCTTATAGATATCTTGGAATCACTTTTTCCTATAACTTATCTTGGTCCCCACATGTCAAGGCATCTTTGAAGGCCGCAAGTCTCACATCTAGAGTAATAAAAAAAATTTATTGCTCAAAAGGGGCCAAACATATTCCGGCAGCTATTAGGATTTTTAATGCTAAAGTTGTCCCACAACTCTTATATGGCTGTGGAGTTTGGATAGAAGGTGTATCAGAAAAATTAGACTCCCCTCTCCACATGTTCCTTAGAGACATCGCAGCGGTGCCGAGATGTGTGGCAGGCACGGCCCTTAGGGTGGAATTCGCACAGCCTTCAATTGACAAAAGAGCATTGCAGTTAGCATTTAAACTGTTTATCAATAAAGAAAATAGAGGGGTGCTCCCTAGTGGTCCAGGCCTCGCTCACTTGATTCAGAGGGACACTCACACAAGTAATAGAACTAAGCTAGTTGAGTCCAAATTAGAATCCTTGAACATTGGTATTACCTCCCTACAGCAAAAGGAGGCCCTTAAACTCACAAAAACTAAATTAAGGGAAGTGGACTTCAGCAGTACATTGTGTAGAGCTCGGCGTACCTGTTCGGGTCTAGCCCTTGGCCTTCCACCGCCGGTTGTGATCCCCACTTATTGCTACACTCTCAAGAGTTCAGCACTTCGTAGAGCCTTCACGTTGGCTAGACTGAATACGTTCCCATCGAATATAGTCTCGGGCCGCTTTCATGGCATCCCGTTCTCTGAACGGTTATGCAACTGTAATCAAGGTAGGGTGGAGACGATGGATCATATATTGCTAGCTTGCCCCAACTGGAGTATGGAGAGGCAGAAGTATATTATACCTATCTTGATAAAAGAAAATCTCCCCCCCCCTTCCCTGGTCAATTTCTGTTCTCTTATCTGATAGAGTGGATTCAGTTACCAAAGCAGTGGCCTTATTTCTGGCCCTGGTGGCAAAAAAAAAGGAAAAAGGAGGGGAAAGTTCAAACCGTTCTGATTTGATGTAGTGGGTACCCGCTGGAGGATTTATCCTGTCCGATGATTCCAGCTAGTGTAATACACTCATATTGGGACAACACACCCTATTGCTTATGATTGAGCTTTTTAAAATAGTGCTGATGTTTTATTTTTTTCTTTTACTGTATGAATGGTACTTTTATAATGTGTGCATAAGTGTGCTTAAGACTTCTGGTCATGTAAGCCGAAATAAATAAAGTAAAGTAAAGTAAAGATATATAAAATGCACCTTTTAATTCTTAAGAACATAAGAGAAGCCAATGTTGGATCAGGCCAATGGCCCATCTAGTCCAACACTCTGTCACACAGTAGCCAAAAATACCAGGTGCCATCAGGCGGTCCATCAGTGTGGCCAGGACACTAGAAGCCCTCCCCCTTTTGCCCCCCCAAGCACTAATAATACCATGCATCACCTGCCCCAGTGCCACTGATGGACCTCTGTTCCATATGTTTATCCAGTTCCCTCTTGAAGCTGTCCATGCTTGTAGACACCACCACTTCATGTGGCAGTGAATTCCATGTGTTAATCACTCTTTGGGTGAAGAAGTACTTCCTTTAACCTTCCTCTAACCCAACCGCTCAGCAATTTCGTGGAGTGCCCATGAGTTCTTGTATTGTGGGATGCATTCTCAATGCATCACATTGACAAGAGTTAATGTTTACTGATCAACGAACAGTGCTGTCTGGTATTTTCTCTTGTAAATATGTAGACCTTTTTTTTTCAATACACAAATCCTATGCGTATATGGATATGCCAGGGAAACTATATGAATACCATATTCAGCAATTTAGTAATCAAACTATTTTTTTTGGCACATCCTCTGGAATTGTATACTTTAAACATACACTTGTAGACTGAATGAAAACGGGGGACAACTGCCCTGCTAAAAACAACTGATCCATTAGGAAACAAAAGACAAATTTCGGCATAACAAGAAATAGTGTTGTCTCATGCCAAAGACACTTTCTTATCCACAAAGCAAATGACAGAGATTAGGGATGCTGCCAAGCTCCACGTTAACCAAAATCTGGCTGTAGATTTGCAGATCTGCTTGTGACAGAACCAAGCTGAAACAGACCTGACAACTCTTTGGAAATACACTGGAAATGCCCAAGGCCACTCTACGCAAGTGCACAGGTCTTATGCACTAACATAGTTCAGGACACTATCCAACATCATGGGCCTAGGAGAATGCACTATTCAACCTAGAAAGTAATCTTTTTGACAGAATTTATCCTGGGTTCCTTGGGTTACTATATATCTTTTCCCACATGTCTTGAATGGTCTTCTCTCTTAATCCCAAATATAATTTCTAGGCAGATGACGTTCAGCTCTCTTTTTCTTTTACAGGTTCTTCTCTCTTTTTTCTCAACACATATCTCCACCACAGTTTTTCAGTTATTTGCAGGTAGAACCTATTTTGTTTTTTAAAACTAAATTCCTCAAAACTGAACTTGCGCCTTTCATCTCTATAACATCTGTACTATTGCCTCTGCTCAGTACTGCAGTCTACTCTCCTTACTTTATTTAATCAATTCCACTCAGCATGTGTGTTCTATGGCTTGTTGCCGTAATAAATGCCTGCCTGACTGACTGACTGACTTGACAATTCCACTCACCCTCATGATTGGTACTATTCTTTTCCACATTGGCACTCTTTACTTCATTATTCTTCCATCTTAAACATATTTATTGCTAGCTCTTTTCAGAATTTTGGCAACTACCCTTTGTCTATTGTTAGAGATAGGTGGTGGTTAAAGGTGGGACATCTGCTGAGGCCTGTGGTCTGTTCATTTGGTCTTTCTGCTCCCACCAGGAATGGGAAACTGTCCAAAGACAAACTCTCACTTCAGGCACCTAAAAGAATGGAATGCAACTTTCACACTTCCTGTAGCATTGCTGGTACCAACAGGTTAAAGCACAAGGGTTATTTAGACAGCGTTGTCATTAAAGATATTACAAAAGCAAATGATAGTGACCTTTCACTTGATCAAACTGATAATTTTTCAGCACATCCCCTCTCAGAAAGACAGAATGGCCTCATTAGCATTTCTTCTGCCTCAGGAAGATAGACGGGCATTTTTTCTTTGGAAGAAGAATCTCCCATGTTGCAGAAAGTCACATGTGTAACTCATGGTCTACTACATGTACACCATGAAACACAACTGAAAAGTTTCTCTTTCTGAAAAATGGAGAACTGGGTTTTACAACCAACTTTACTGAATCATAAAAGCTCATTTTGTCAAATCTTTCCAACTATATGAAACCTTTTCAGTTCTGTAATCTTAGTATTTATATTGAAAAATATAAAGCTCACACTTACTATCTAGGTGTGAGCTTTATATTTATCATCTCTCTTCGTGCTTGCTTTAATATCCTTTTCTTTCATACCCCCTCCACAATGCCATTTCTCCCTTGGTGCTCCAAGGACCAGATTTTTAAAAACTTTTTGCCTCTTTCTATTACAACATTTGATGTTTAAAATCATCTCTTTACTCATACTCAAATTTCTCTTCCTTTTTTCTCCTCTACTCTCTCATTGAAAATTCAATCTTACAGACTGCAAGTCACTGGGCCTGTGTCTTAAGTAATATGCCTAGAGATGGTAGGTACTTTAGGAAGCAATCCTAGACAGGACTATGGAAAAGTTGGTCCCATGTTATTCAGTGAGGCTTATACCCAGAATAGTGTCTTCAGGATTGCAGCTTTAGAGTATCAAAGAAACATTTACCACAACTTGCCAAAACTCAGTAGAACAAATATGACTGCTCTATGTTTTTTGTGTACAGAACACAACATAAATGGGGAGGGGAGCATAACCTCAAAAGACATTGAAGAATTCAAGAATGACACTGTGGGAATTAAATTAATTTCTGCAGTTCAGCCCATTTCTAATAAAACTTCATAAAGCAGACATGTATTATAATGTAACTTTCCAAAGACAGCCATGCCAAGCAGAGTCAGAAAAATCATCTCTGTGCTCTGCTGGCTTAAATATTAAATTTCAAGAATAAACTACTTCTCAAACCATTGAGATAAAAGCTACCATTACCTCAAAAATACAAAAGCAACAGTTGAAATAAAATATTAAATACCATCACCTACAGACCTGGATTTCTAGGGCTGGGTAACAGAAAGCGTCCATGCAGCAGCCACTTAAAATGGGCAAGTTTTTTTAAAAAGCAACAGCAGAGAGAAAATGGTAGAAACAATACAATAAAAGTCAGAGGGCACTGAAGAGATGAACTGGGCAGCAATTTTCAGTCACCCAAATCCTTCAAAGGTTAGCAAAAATGATTTAGGAGTTTGGGTACAAGATTGATTTGCCCAGATTACAGCCTATTCATATTTTAGGCTGATCCACATGATCAACCTTTAAAAATGCTAAGAACCTATAGACACAAGCATCTACATAAAAATACTGATTTCCTAACTGATATCTGTTTCACAAAACCCAATGCAATGTTTTGGTAGTTTCAGAAACAAATAAAAGACAGGAGACTAATGTCTCATAAGGAGCGTAGACCTACCAATTGGGATGGAAGACTAAAAGATTTTATTAAACAAGCATGCAGATGTTTGTTCCTCTTTTACAGTTGGTAAACAGTACCTTTTCAGGTTCCTGAACTATCAAATACTGCAGTTTGCAAAATTACAGTTTACATTTAAACTGTAAGAGATAAAACACACATGTAATTATCTTATGAAAAAGAACTACTATTGTCCAGCTCTGGGCTTGAGTTATTTTCTCCAAAGATCTGCTTTATTGTTTAGCAATTACTGGGAGTTTCTGTGCCCCAGTTGCCCCAGCGGAACAGAGGGAGCCTCTGAAGCTCTTAGATGTGTTGCACAAATAATTTAGATAGCTACATCATTACAATGAAACATAGTTATTCCAGTAACACACAAATCCCCCACAATAAGAACCTAAGAAAGTTACTAGTGCTGGAAAGTATATCTTTAACTAATAATATTAGAATAAAGCTTCTAGGATAAAGAATGGCCCTGCCAAAAAAGTGCAATGCTGGTTCCAGATAAACAGCTGGGGGGGGGGGAGTTCCTTCTTTGGCACCCCAATATGCTACCTAACCTCAGTTCCTTCTTTGGCACCCCAATATGCTACTTAAACTGAGGATGAGATTAGTCATACATTACTTCAGTGTATGGGAGGCAGCAGTGCTGCTTTGAAAACAAATTTTGATGTGCAGTGTATTCCCCCGCCCCGATTAAGTATGGAATTAAGTGTTACTTGAGTAATATTATAAATGTTTTAAAACTAATGTTACATCCAGCACTCAAATTCAAATGCTATTAACCAGAAAAGCAGATTATCTGAATTCAGTACTTTCTTTCAAAAAGAGATACACAATGGAAGGTCCAAGTAGCTATTCCATAATTCAAATGGCAAATGTATGGGAATGGAACAGAATCTTTTTGTTTAATGCGACCTTGGTTTAATGTGACCTTTCACTTGCCACAATTATAAAGTAGCTGTTCTCAGGGCCAGTGCATATGCTTCTTTATACTGCTGTAGTTCAGGAAATGTTTCACTGTATTACAGCTAGTGACAATACACTGGCAGCATTTAGTATCAATGGTATCTCCAACTTCAAATAAAAAGGTTAAAATGAAATAAATCTGGATAGAGAAGCTGGACTTGAATTATAGATCAGAAATCATAACATTTCTAAATGGTGTAAAGGATCTGACCTTTATAAATATACTAGGAAGAAGGCCCATTGTGGAAATGGAGACAAAGCTCTAGAAAGAGGCTGTGGGCAAATGGACCGGGCTTGAGGAGTCTTTTTATCATCAGCTTGCCAGGCGTGCTCAGAGGCCGGCCACTCTGAGCAAAGAAGTGGCGCTTTCCAGGATGGGACAGGCTGGGAGGAGATTGACGTTGTCTGCAGAGGAGCTTCGGTGGCGTCCCACTGGTGTCCCCCCCCAGAAGTGGTGCTCTGCAAAGTGGGAGTGTGGGCAGCCAAGGAAAGGGAAGCAGCAGCCGGGGCAGGGGTCAGAGGTCTGCACGGGCATTACTCCATGTGG
Source organism: Gekko japonicus (assembly GCF_001447785.1). Taxonomy (NCBI): domain Eukaryota; kingdom Metazoa; phylum Chordata; class Lepidosauria; order Squamata; family Gekkonidae; genus Gekko; species Gekko japonicus. Next base: position 1,808,704 of record NW_015176456.1, on the reverse strand, counting down.
GGGGGGCTGCGAGATTGCACTCCAGCAGTGGGTGAGGGACAGGCAGGGCGCCTGGGTGACGAAAGGGGCCTCCCAGCTTGGCTTCGCTTCGCTCCCCCCCCCCCGTAAGCAGCCCATTGAAGGCTGGAGTGAGGCTTTGCTTCAAGTGGTGCAGTTTTGCTTCCATCCCAGCAGAAACCTCATCATCCTCCGTCGCGGTGCGAGATGAAAGGGAAGGGAGGGACTCAGACATCGCAGGCATGAATGGGTAGAGGCTCCTGGTGAGTGACACATCAGGGAGCAAAAGGCTGTGGAGGCGTGCGGAACATTCAGCCAAGAGGCACACAAAAACTCAAATATGTATAAGGAGATGTTGTAAAGATCAGTACTAAAAGGCAAAATAATGTGAAATACAAGAAAAGTGTCCAAAAAGGTATCACATATTGTACACAACTTTGGCAAAGCTTTAAAAAGCCATCATTATCTAAAACTTTTCATCTAAAGTAGTAGAGAGAAAAGCTATTGATACATATTGTACACAAGTTTTTATCCATGTATATAAATCAAAGGAAACAGCTTCCTTTAAGGCAAGCATACAACGATACTAAAGCAAGATACTAATTAAATATTCATACATTCAATATTTCAAAATAAGGAATTTGGATATACACATGCATAATTTAAGTTCTATAGTGAAATCTATCTACAGAGGCCATTTCTACTGTATTTCAACAGCATCCCAACTTGAAATGTACACTGCATCCTTTCCTATGTCGTGGTAAAACTTTAAAGTATATAGTAATTCATTTCAAGCACTAAACACAGAATAAAGGCCATGCTGTGCACACGGCACATTTACAGGAAAATTTGCTTTGCCTTCATCGTTATACTGCTCATTGCATAGAGATTATGCCACTTTGCCCTACAAAGAAAACCCGAATTGGAAAATCAGCAGACATACTAAATCAAAAAAGTAAATTAAAAGTTAATTGTAAAACATTTATAACTGCTGAAGCTACGCAAGTAATATAAACACACAAACATATACATTCATGTATGCAAACCTATTCCACTCACCATTATGGTTCATAGTAAGATGTTGGTTTGTTTTGGTTTTAACTCAAACACATGTAACATTGGCTTAAAATAAAACTACATTTTCTTCCTTACTGGCTCCACCCCCCATTTTTCTTCTTCAACAGGCAGTCAAATCAGAACACCTTAGGGTCAAACTAGACAGGACAGAAGAAAATTTATGATCCTATCTCCTTTTTCACTGTTAACAGCAGCTACAGGGTAGGGAACACAAATCAGATCTGCAGTGGTAGTTAACTGTAACCTTTCCCCATGAGGCAAATAAGAGGGGGAGGGTATACTGGTTTAAACGGAAGAACAGGGATGGGGGATACCCCCCACTTCTCCAGCACCATGTTTAATCCATGCAGTCCATGGGTTGTTATTAAATATGGCTTTTTCTTCTCCTTTTATTCCCATGGCAAATCACCTCAACATTCTAAATGTTGTGCTGTTAACTAAGGTTTTTCCTTCATTTTTCATTCACTGTGTCCAAGTTCACATCCCACTGTAGGGTTATGTTCCTTTCTTCCACTCCACTCTTTATACATGCTTTATATACATCAACGCAGTCCCTCAGTAAAACTGTACATGTACCTGAAACACACTTCTGCAATCTGTGAATGAGGACCCACCTGTGAGTGGGCAGTCTAATACACTGCCATTACTCTACAATTGCCCAATGAGGAGCATATGGATGGAAAGGGCTCCATATCCACACAGCCCACTGCCAGCAGTACTACGTATTCACCACCTGGATCCATAACGTAAGCACAAGGCTTCTATGTCTTACCCACCGCACCCAGATGCAACGTTGTGCATGAAAATCAGAAGATTGCTACGTTGTCAGTATACTGCAGGAAGCAGAGCACATGAGAGGTAGGGTTAATATTTAGAGCAATGCTGACGTCAGCTTTTTGAAGGCTGGTACACAAAAAGACACAGAACATCTCACAGTACAGGATTCGCAAAGTGTAGCCCCCTTGTATTTTGTATTGTGCAGAACAATTTCAACTAATCTTTTAGAGGCAGCTATAGATTCTTGACATTATTCTGAAGCTTCGAAAACTACTGACTTCAGTTTCTGAATGACAGTGTAAAAGCCATCTGTAAAAAAATGATACCTATGGGAAGACTTCAGCATTTATTATTACATAGGTATGAACAGCACCAGGAAAATGTGAGCAGGTAAGTACACAGCCACAAGTCACACACAGCCTTGTAAAATGTGTACTTACACAAAATGTACTTCATCTGCAGGGGAACCAACCTAAAGAGTCTTGCAATGAATATAAACTTGCCTCAAAGCTAATACTTTAATTTTCAGGAACCAAGTAAGGAGACAGGGGGGGGAAAACTAGTCAGTAACAATGCAGCGTCGAAAAGCAATAAAATCAAAATTAAGTTATAAATAATTTAAAGCTTGTCATGAAGATGTATTAATAATTCATCAGATAAATAATTTACTAAATAATCAAATAAATAAATAATGAAATACATAAATAAATCAGCAAATAAATAATTCTACAAAATAACCTAACAATAAGTCACTAAAACAAATGACAACCCTACAAAACTATAGCGATTTTCTAAATTCTGATAGTTTTAAATAAACAAATGTACATAAGGTAGATCAATCTTTGTTAGATGAAGAAATATTTTTCAGTGATATTGGTAAATTCCTGATTACATGGCAAAGGATACACTTTACATTTCACAAAAATGAAGCGATCTGTGTAATGTAACTAAGCAGTTACCATATATCTTGCTCTTCCCATTCCCTGTATTTCTTTTATATAACTAGTTTTTCATAAAATATACACAATCCTTTTATATTATTCTTAATTCTTTTCGTGCAGTACTTACTATACTGCTAACGTACTCCTTGGTAGTTTTCTATCTTCTCCAAACCTTCAGAAGTTTTGCTGCAAGGAAAAAACAAGTAAAGTAACCTTACTTATTACAGATGGTATCCCATTCATTAGTGAATGACAACATTTTATTTGAAAGCACAAGAAAAGCTGTTTCATAATTCTACAAAGCAACTTAATGCGAAACAACCATTACTGTTTGCCTACTACCTAAAGTTTTTAGAAGTCTTTGGTGGAATGATTTCAAGCAGACTGATGCCTGTTCGTTGTATTTAAACTGACATACAATCTGTGCAAACTGGCAGTCATTCAGATTTAGAGACAAAATGTGAGAAGGACAAAATGTTTGGCTGACTTCTAAATTCTATCCTCAATACTCAAAGTACATAGTCCTTGGAAGTATACAGGGGTTAACAGTGTTCCCTTTAAGCTGAGTTAGCGTGAGCTAGCTCACAGTTTTTCAGCCTCTGGCTCACACATTTTTGTCTTAGCTCAGGAAGGATGGCTCCAGAGCAAACTAATTTATGCAGTAGCCAAATCACTCGCTCACAACTTTCATGCCAGTCGCTCACAAAGTAGAATTTTTGCTCAGAAGACTCCACAGCTTAGAGGGAACATTGGTTACCAAGTTTCTCTCAGTGAAGAGCACTCATAACTTAAAATCTGAACAATACCCTTCAATAGTGATACCAAGAGGTATCAACCAGTGAGTGATAGAAATCATGATATATTGGGATTTATTTTTATGCACCATACTGATAGTCCAAAGGGGATCATATATCACTTATGGCCTTAACTCACAGTCTCCCCCCCCCCTGCACAATATTTTGGGCAATTACTTCAAAACTATTTCCTAATTTTGTGGGAATGGCTTGAAATGTCTAAAATAGTTACTAACCCAAGTGGGGGGCAGGCCACCATCCCACTGGGAAATTCTCCCATGGTGATAATGGCCAGTCTACACCTGGCTACAACCATGGTACTATGGATACAGTATTTTAAAGAAACTGGAAGAATATCTTCCTTAGCAGCCTAAATATAATTTCTTCCAGAATTAGGGTGTTACTTCAGAGGACCTGTCTTTTACACCAAAATGTAATCTTCTCTACCAGATAAACTTCATAGAATCATTAAGAGATGCAGCATTTGTAATAAACTTTTGTTTTAAAACTCACAGGTCACACATAAGGCAGAGCAAAACAAAACCCCTTAAAACAGCACTAAGATAGGTCGACCAGCTTTGAAAGTATGGCCAAAACACACTCATTTCAATTAGGGCTACCTTTAAGCAAAACAGCTTTAACCAAGAGCAAAATTAACACATTATACAGAGCTTTAACTTAAATGATCAGTCCATAGAAGACTAACTGAATGTGTGTGTGTTTCCTTTGTAATTAACAATGTCAAGCCTGAAAGTCTTACCATAAAAGTTAATCCTGAAAGATTGATCATACTGTCTCCCTTATCACATTTTATTTATTTTTGAAACCCCCAAGAGGGTAATTTTATTGGTTTTTTAATTGACTACATAACTACAACAGAAAATATAGGAAGGGGGACTACAACTAGGAATAAAGAAAAGATACCCACACTAACTAAAAACCCAAGAGGAGGAGATCATTTCCGTATTAATCTACATGTTAGTCAATACGTGTTAGTATAACAGTATACTTGTGAGTTATTTTTAACTACTGCTTCAATGTTAATAATTTTAATATTTTGAGAACACTTCTTGAGCATCTTCTTATTTTCATAGGGCTATTTTCAGAGTCCTTCTGCCCTTATTTCTGTCTTCTTTCTCTGAAATCATACACCGTTTTGCTTGCTCCCGCACCCGCTTCCTCCCCAGAGTCCTCCCCCGTTCCAGAGGTAGCAGAGTCACTCGATTTTGTTTCTTCATCTTTGAGTTCTGCTTCTGGCCCCAGCTGTCATCTCAAAAATTCCTTTGCTTTAAAGATGGAGTCAATCTTCTCTCTTTTATCATTAATTTTAAAGATGACACCTTCAGGGATCGCCCAGCGATATTGTATTC
>NW_015176456.1:1757762-1803119 GCF_001447785.1 Gekko japonicus | reverse complement strand
CTAACGTCTTCATGACGTCTGCTCCCTCTTCCAATCTTCGACTTTGGCTCCCTTTCAGTTTTATTTTCCCTCATGGAACCGCCATGTTCTCTCTTTGTTTACAGTTCAATACCTCTGTTTCAGAGCTCGAAAGTCTAGCCGTTTCGCTATCCAAGCTCAAGTAAGTCTCTCAAAGTGAAACGCTGTTTCTCCCCCCTTCGCTTCTTTGATCTATTCAATTGTTCAGGAGGCATCCCTCCCTGCACTCCGCTTTCTCCATGGGGGGGGCCTTCGCTTTACAAAAACAGTCCATTTATCTATCACTCACGTTCATTGTTGGTCACTTCTGACCTCGCTCTCTTCCATCGCTATTCCGCTTGATCTCCTCCGCTTGTCCCGGTCAGATTGGCTTACACCCATAGGTCACCCATCGGCTGGACCATCAGGGCGGAGGGAAGCCTCTATTCCATGGCTTCGAGCTGTCGAAGAGGCTTACCTTCAAAAGCCCTCCGGCTTGGAACCCACCGCAAGGGTTCCGTGGGAGTGCCACTTGAGGTGGCACCCTTCCAAGATGAAGGTGTGCTAGTCGCCTCCTCGAGCTCTGAGGAGAGCGACCGCCATCGCCTATCCACCCACCAGAAGCTCATCACATTTTATTTTGAAGGACCATTTCCTCCCATACTGTCAAGCCTGCCAGTTCACATGTGCCTCTCAAGCTCTGCACTCTGTGCTCCTGCTTTCAGAGGTGAGGCCAGTGGAAATTAGAGACAAGGCATTTTCTGCAGTGACACTCACCTCTGAATGCAGTCCCCCCTTGAGGCTCACCTGGCACCTACTTTACTTTAGGCTCCAGTCCAAAACACATCTTTTCCCCCAGACATTTATTTAGGCATTTTATCTTACCAGCATTTTAATCTGAAGAAGTGAGCAGTGACTCACAAAAGCTCATACCCTGCCACAAATTTTGTTAGTCTTCAAGGTACTACTGGGCTCTTGCTCTTTTCTAAAGCATTTTAATGGTTTACTGTTTTATATTACACTGTTTAATTGTAAACCCACTTGGGCAGAACTCTGAAGAGATGGCATAGAGATACTCCAAATGAATAAATAATAACCATAATAAACTGAAATACTGCAGTTTCCAGATTCTTACATCATACCCCTTCTGTCTTACAAAACTAAAACATTTAGTGAAAAGGCTACTTTCATAGGAAAGAAGTTTGTTTTTACTGGCATTGTGGGTAGGCTTAGGTGGGTTACAGAGAGATAATAGAAACACTGAAGTCACCGCAGAAATGAAACTCAACATTCCATAGCCTCCCCCCATTCCCATGGCAGCCAGGACCGAAAGAGGCCTAGCTGACACTGAACAATGAGAGCTGCAGGTGGGCCCACTTGCAATGGTAGCTTCTGGAGTATGGGAGGAAATCTGGAGGAATCAGCTGAAGGTGATGGAGGGATCACCTCCTTTCCAGTTCCCCTCTACTGCTCCCTGCCTCTCCCCAGCTTGTAGTGGTTAAGAGCAGTGTTCCCTCTAAGCTGAGTTAGTGTGAGCTAGCTCACAGTTTTTCAGCCTCCAGCTCACACATTTTTGTCTTTGCTCAGGAAGGAGGGCTCCAGAGCAAACTAATTCACGCAGTAGCCAAATCGCTCGCTCACAACTTAATGCCAGTAGCTCACAAAGTAGAATTTTTGCTCACACCACTCCACAGCTTAGAGGGAGCATTGGTTAAGAGCAGTGGACTCTAATCAGGAGAACTGGGTTTGATTGCCCACTCCTCCACATGCAGCTAGCTGAGTGACCTTGGGTCAGTCACAGTTCTCTGAGTTGTTCTCTCAAGAGCAGTTTCCTACCTCACAGGATGTCTGTTGTGGGGAGAGGAAGGGAAGGAGATTGTAAGCCACGATGAGTCTACGAGTGAAGAGTGGAGTATAAATCCAACTCTCCTCCTCCTCAACTATCTGGAATGAGAGGCTCCAGAGTGGAATGATGGTCTCTAGGAACAGAATCATTTCTCTGAGACTGGAAATCACAGAAATGTTCTGTGACTGGAATGACAGGTCCCAGCTTGGAAAGCCCGTACCTGTGATTGAAATCAGAGCTTTGCACGTGTAATCACAAACCTTAGAGTGGAATGAAATACTTTTGTAATGTCAAGTTGCAGCCGACTTATGGTGACCCCATGGGGTTTTCAAGGCAAGAGACGTTCAGAGATGGTTTACCATTGCCTGCTTCTGTGTAGTGATATTCCTTGGTGATCATCCATCCAAACGCTAGCCAGGGCTGACCCTGCTTAGCTTCTGAGAGCTGATGAGGCTGGGTTACATTTTAATTAATATTTCCGGAATTCCCAAATCTGAGCTCCACCTCAGTAGTTTTCCTGACTGTCAGCTTCTTGTTTCCCTCCAGAGTCATGATGTTGGTGTCTTGACCTCATTCTGCTCTCCCTTCCTTTTCTTCCTTGCAGCCCTTCTGCTACACTCAGGGGCCATAATTTCACTTTGGGGCCTGTCATTCCAGACGAAATTCAGGTACCTCTGCCTATACCTTTGACAGTGAAAAGCTGACACAGAGCTGAGATGACTCGGTGCTACTTGGTAAAGCTCCAATATTGGTACAAAAAGAAAAGAAATGACTGAGATTTTCCAACACATTGTACTTCTTGAGATTACCAAAACCTGAGATTACATTCTGAGAATTTTAAATTACAGACCTATGATCAAATCCTCAGAAAATTAATTTTTAAAATAGGGCCTTGTTATGCTCTCTCAGCAAGTGCCTACAAAAACCTGGAACTGGCCCCGTTTTTACAGAGAAGAACTTTCAAACATTTGCCTATTCTCCATTCAGTAGTCTAGGAGGAAAGTGCTACATGTACTTCTTGATGTATTGTAGACTTCCAAACTTCCCTTTCTGCAAGTGTAAGGTTATTTCTGTTTACACAAGAGGATAAGCACAAATCTCTCCTTCAGCTCTCCAGTCCCTACATTGCTTCCCTTACTATTCACAAGCCTATCCCCCTCACCTTCTGGATTGGCTTTTCAAGGGATGGACTGCAACAATAAGGGGATGGAAAAAATATCTATTATGCAAGCATCACTCCATTCAGTTCTTTGAATTAATCATAAGAATTTAAAAACACATTTCAATTTTGAACTTTGTTTTTATAATATGATAGTTAAGAATTCTAAGATATAGCTAAAATCTCTTAAGAGTTTTCCTGAGCAAAATACACAATGTTTTCCAGAAACAGTATCTGGCTCTAGAAACTTTTCTTTTATGGAGACAATGTTTTAAAATCAAGACAAATATTTATCTTTAAAAAGTAAGCAAAGGTGTCAGTACCATTACAGTCCTATCCTACTGGCAACACATCTCCTTTAAATGGATTGTTTGTTGCTTCCAGAATTAATGACACCAGAATTAGCTTACCCTTCTTGAAACATTACATAAGATTGTTTCTTGGTCTCTTCCTCTTTGATTTAGTATACCTTTTAAGATTATTTATTAATGTTTGGATATCTCATCCATCATCCATTATTATTGGTGTCGTAAATTAGAAGAATGGAACAAAGCACTGGACTATTCACGTTTTCCATATTCATCAATAAAACAATCACCTCCTCTGGCACACAGTAAAAGAAGTAAGTTGGTTCTAGCTGTCAGAGCAAAAGAACTATCTCCACATAAACAACTTCTATGGATAATTTCTGAAGCTTGGTACAATCAAGACAAAGGCCTCTGCCGCCCCCCCCCCCTCACAGGAGCACGAAAAGAGCCACAAAGACTGCAGCACAAGAGAAAAAAGGACTTTGGGGATCATGGGGAAAAAACTAGGTCAGAAAGGCCATACATTGAGGTCAATATGATGTTAGATAACTGACTGGAGTGCTCAAATTGACATTAGGAATTATGGGAATGCCACTCCTCATTGTTCCTGTTGGTCTTGAATTCACACAGTGACCATGCACAGCAGGAATCTTTCTCCATTTTCATCAGCACTACTATGAGATGTAAAATATGGAAAAGGAAAGGACTGATGATATGAATCAAAACAGATCAACTGAGTTGGACTGTGGAGGAATCTGAAACGAGTCTTAAATGATCCAGGAGAAAATATAGTGTCTGAAATCCTCCGTCTCAATTTTTTAGGCACCCAGTTACAGTACCAGCACAAACATATGAAAATAGGGAGATGCAGGTAAACGTATGCTATATGAACAATCCATTTTTTGTGGTGAATTGGAACTTCATCAGAACAGTTTTTCAACAATTATTAACATGTTACAGCTCAATAATTTTCTCTATACATATTTTCTCAAGACATCAAGATGCATGTAGCTCCCATTTAAACTAGAGATGGGTGAGCTCCTCCCAGAGCACAATTAAATCTAGCTTAAACAAGCTAAGTTATTTGGTGAAAATTAATTGATACCAAACACTTGGAACACAACGGCACACCCAGTTATGTCCCCCAGAATTCCCCTCCTCTTCACTATATGAACAATATATTATTTTTTCAGTGTGGATTGTATTGGCCTGTGTGCATTCATGAGCAAGTATGCACATTTTATTCATGTTTATTTCCTTGAGCAAATAATACAGATGCAGTCCACAACTGTATTACTTTCACAATGATTTATACTGACCACTCAAATCTAATAATGAGAGTTGGCAAACCATACTCCATAGTTCAGCTTTTGCCACCTTCCCATCATCTACATCTAGGAAGAGCTCTGTTCTCTGAGAGGCACAAAAGATGAAGGGGATGGACAAGTACTGAAGATGAATTCTAATCCACTCCTCAGACCATCTCTCTACTTTTGAGGACACAACCAATGAAAACATAGCCCTCCTTATACCAATTTCTAGTTTTTGAAGTCTTGAACGTGTTTGGTCAAATTCTATTCTATTTTGCTAGACCAATTACAACTTTGGAACAGTTCATTCTCTCTCCATAATGTCAACATTTGCTTTGTTCTACTCTTTTATTTTCTCTTTATAGTTTCAGTGATTGATAAAATCTTTTTTAAAATTTCCTTAAATCACTGGATGGTCAACAGCCACATCATTTGTTTCTTTATATTTCCTTGGGTTGAATAATGGAAGACTTATATATGGATAAACATATGGAGCAGGGATCCATCAGTGGCTATAGATGGAATGTTATGTCCACAGCAGTGATGCTCTGTTTTTTGGTGCTTGGAAGCAACAGTGGTAGGGCTTCTGGAGTTGTGGCACTTTTGGTGGGCCTCCTGATGGCACTAGGGTTTTGTCTACTGGGTGACACAGAGTGTTGCACTGGAAGGGCCACTGGCCTGATCCAACATAACTTCTCTTATGTGCTTATGACTCCTAAAGATGTTTTAGAATTTATAATTGTAGAGGCAGGGAGGATACGCAAGGGGGATGTCAAACAATGGGCATATATGCCTGAAACCCTGATGGTTATTCAGAAAAGTTCTACATGGAGTAAACTCCTGCACGTCCTTGATTGCACCACAGACATATCATGTCATCGTTCTTAATGACTGCTTCATTCACACTGCCCAGTTAAAAGACCAACAGTGTTTTACAATTTACTACTGCAGGAAAACTAACTAATTGGGTAAACATTATTAATTCAAGTATTTAATTTTTTTTTTAAACATCACATTTCTGCCTGTTACAGATATCCTCATGATCTGAGATGACACACTGCTGTACAGTAAGGGGACTATAATAAGTTTCCAAGACTGCTTTCAACAGTCTTCTTCTATAACTCAACTATGGAAGTAAAAATATGCCTGCATCTGGTCTAGGAACAAAGTGTTTAGGTAATTAACACTTCTGGAAAAGCACAGAATTCATAATCTTGGCAATCATTCTAATTACCTTATTGATTTTTTTTTACCATTCCCCAGGTGTTCCTTTAAAGTTTAAGCTCCCCATAGCCATGTTCAAGAGCCTAAATGATTTCCTTCACTTTTGAGCCCCTTAAGGGCTGATTCTAACATTATATCCGACCTGTGAAATCTGGTGGAAATGATGGTAGCTGCTGTATGCAGCCCTAACCTGAGCTACACCCTTCTTTACTAGCCAAAGCCAATGGGGTTAGAAGGGGGGAATTCTATTTAGCATTGCACCGCCAGCATGACAGAGTCCCCCAACATGTGAATTGTGCCAATTATGTGAATATCTGTAACTGAATGAATGTGTAGAGCTGGGTGAAGAACACTGACTGATTTCCTTGAAGAGCACCTATCACGCATAGGAATTGCCATGGAGAAGCAACATGTGGAAACATTTACAAAAACTGTCATGGGATTGTCAAAGCACTCTAATCTGCTGTAAGAAGCATTCATGGTCCATTAAACCAAACTCTTTTTTAAAGCGGCATGAGGTTTTTGAAATAAAGTAACCTTAAAATAAGCCTCATTTAAAACAATAGATCTTCAAACCAGCAATATGCAAATAAAGAAAATATTTTATCATACTGGAAACTTCATGTCACAAAGAGCCATGTCATACTAATTGTACACAAAACAAATACACTTTCTCTGTATCTCTTTAGTAAATTTATATTGATTGCAATGACAGTGATTTGTTAATTCGGAGTCCTATTTAAATGGAGACTGTACATTGCTGAAGTCAGCAGTCATGCCACTCATGCCTCCAAGACTATGAAAACATACCAATTTTCATTCCTGGAACAAATATTAAGCAGTCGGGAACTCACAACTGCAAGGCCCAACTTTGTGAAATAAGTGCTTAGCAAGCATTCAGAAGGTAATGCATTACTACACTTAAATATACTAGCATTTTATTATCTGTTTTACACAAGAATCCATAAAAATAGCAAATGTTTTGAGTGACACACAGCAAAAACTTACACGTAATCTACAGGTATTCTGTCTGACCCCATGTAACATCAATTAATAATTTTTTTAACAATGACAAAGTATTAGGAACTACAGAAGAAGATGGCCTCTGACAAAATAATAAAAAACTATGGGCACAATAAAGAAAAACACATACAATAATTAGCAATTCCCACAGCATGGGGAGCCCGCTTGCGGGGAGGGCGGGGTAAAAATGCCTTAAATAAATAAATAAATAATAATAAATACAATAAACAAGACATAAAGACAACGGGTTTATAAAACTGATAAAACAGAATGGGGAGGGGAGGGGGATTGTTTTATATAGCAGACCCTATCTGTACATGTTTCATCAAACAGTAGTTTAGGTTTACAAACATATATAAAACACACACTATATATGGAAAAAAGAATATGCCATAACAATCTTAAATTACTAACTGGCTGAAGATCAACTTGTGCATACCAAGCTAAGCAAAGTATAAATATCAGGAATATTTTCTATGCATATGATAAATTCAAATATATATAGCTTGATCAATCTACCATAAGTATTAGTTACTGTTCCATAAGAAGCTATGCATGCATGGCAGGAGATTTTGCTTATGATATATTAAGCCCACAGCCTCCTTCAGCCCCCCCCCCCGGGAAAGTCTCAGAGTCCAGAGAAAGTCGATAATATCTCCAAGAGGGCCTCGTAACCTCTCATTGCTGGTCTTCACCAGCTTTGAGGAGCACAGATCCAGGAGGAAAGTGGTTGGCCTAACAGTACCCAGAATTCTGTCTACATCAGCCTGAGAGAGCCAACTGAAGGTGTCAAAGACGGAATCCAGAGACAGCCAAGGGGCCTCCAGTTCACATACTGTATCAATATTGGCTGGGAGGTTGCGGCGGAGTGACGACTTTATCTGTGAAGAAGCCCGCAAATGCCTCACAGTTTAAGGTCAAATTTCTATTACTTTGGGTCCTCTCCGAGAGGGACGTAAGAGATCTGATTATCCTAAACAATTGTGCCGGGTGAGAGCCTTATCCAGCATGGGGGCCACAGCAAAGTCACAAGTTGATGAGCTGGGAAAGGGGAAATCCAGGGGCCTTCATATTCCTTAGTGACAGAAGTCCCGACTCTACACCAGTTGCTCAACAGCCAGTAGATCCTCACCTCCTGGTGCAAGACCGTCCACACAAACAAGCTTTGCTCAGGGTCTATAGGCCAGCCAGGGCCAGCCAGAGCTGTCAGCATCAGGCAAGGCATGAAAACTTAGCACCCACCTCTTCGTTCTTCATTCCCAGACCCAGTTGAGGCTGAGGGACCTGGCAGCTCAATATTCCTGCCCCCATCTCCCAAGGCCACGAGGAATAAAGTCACCTAAGGGTGGTGCTGAGCTCCAAGAAAGCCGCCGTCTTGGTTGATATTCCGCAGTCCCCTGGGTCACTCATGTTGACCAGGCCAATGCTTGACCCACTCAGCCAGTCCAGCAGGATCCTGTGGGGTGGAAATCATGGCGCAAGCCACAACACCAATTCCCACAGCTGCTGCTGGAGGGGGAAGGGCGGCACAACACCAATGGCCCAGCACAGCCTCACAGGATGGCCCAGGGGCCTAACAAGAGTCAGCAGGAGCGGCAGCAGCCAGCACCAACCACAGGCACAATAGCAACGGCACAGCAATGGCGGCTCCGCACTACAGCCCTGCTGCCAATTAAGGCTACAAGCCTCACCGATGAGCCTGGTAGCAGCCGCTGGAGAAGGAGGAAAGAGGCGCCACAGCGCTGTAGGAGAGACTGCGGCAGCAGGTCAATCCTGGGGCCGCAGTCTACGTCCAGGTGTCTGTGCGTCCAAGCACCTGAAGAATACCCCCACAAACAACAATACCAGCACACTCAGGTCACCGGAGCCAGGTAAATTCAGTCCGCTCCCACTTCCACCTACTATCTACTTGATCTAGGAAAGTTTAGTAGTAAAATCTAGGGTAAAACGACTAACTCAGCGAACCTCAATTTCAAGACTCCATGCTGGCTGCCATCTTAGATGATGAAGACATGAAGCCACTTTTTAAGAGTATATTATCTATAACATTAAACAAATTTAATTCTGCCTTCTCATGATGTCTTTTATCCCAGATTCAACTTCATCTATAAACCTGTTACCAGACCTATCCAGTAGAATAAAGTATTTTGGCCTGGAAAGACACCAATTGTCAGGCCAATTTGTCCCTTCAGCCTTAAAGGTATTTAATGCAAAGGTTCTAAATCAATTCCTGTATGGTGCGAAATCTGGATTCAGGCCACTTCTGAAAAAATGGATTCCATCCAGTATGACTTTTTCCGACGCTTATTGGCTACTCCTAGATGTGTCTCGCGCATAGCACTGAGAGCGGAACTACGTAAATTATCAATGGAAGCTAAGGCTTGGATTAAAGCATTTTTCTTTAAAGTAAAGGTTTTAAAATCTGAGGGAGGATCTACTCTACTTGGGCTTATCCAGGCAGATACACATTACAGCCAATGGCATCAACTGTTGGAAAAGAAAATGAAATGCCTAGGAATAACAAATGATATGATTAAAAATACAAAAACTAAAGACATTAGAAGACAAATTTAAAAATTTGTAAGGAAATTTGATATTACAAGTACGTCTATTAGGGCGTGCAGGGTATGTTCGACACTTCATTTGGGAATTGCCCTCCTGATGCAACTGCCGAAATATGCCAAAATGCAAAATGGCGGCGGCGCTGAAAGGAGCTTATGCTCACGCTCCCGAAACTGATTGTGTAACTGATTTCGTCTAAGCAGTTTGGTTAATAATTTAACAACAATAACAATGAATTACTTTGGTAAGGACTAGTAAGGAAGAACCCAACTGCTGTTGCAGGGTGCGGGGTGAGAAACCGCGATATTAACTTACCCCTGCATGGAGTTCCAGTTTGGCCTGCTCGATGAGAACACTACCTGCCTCCTTGGTCTGCCATGGTGATACCACCGGCAACAGTAGGGGGACTGACGGCCTCGCAGCGATGACTCCACTGATACAGAGGCCATCTTGGAGCCGAGACCAGGGCTGGGACAGTGGTTCCTTCCTGGTGCTGCTGGCACCCGCCATAGGAGAAGCAGAGGAAGCATGGTGCTCGTGGACGGCAACGAAGGAGCCTGGGGGGTTTTCCACCCTCCTAAGAGCTGCGCTGAACGACCAGCGGCTCCGTCGACATGGGGACCATCTCGAAGCCAAGACCGGAACGGTGGCTCCTCCCCGGTGCTGCTGGTGCCCGTGGCAGAAGGAGTGCTGAGTACGCGGACGGCAACAGAGGAGCCTGGGAAGGGTTTCTACCCTCCTAGGAGCTGCGCTGAATGGCAGGCGGCTCAGGTGATGATCCAGGGGGTGGTAGCGGGCCTGGGACGGCAACAAACATTGAACTGCTGCAGTCCCGGTGGACTCGATGACCACCTGACAGTTGCGGAGGTGTTCCTGTGGCCGGGTCGGTCGGTAGCCTCTAATCTGGTGGAGATCTCTTTGCTGGTCCCTGGGGGCTGGACGGACTGGGAGCTCATGAAGGAGGATGACCATTGAGGGGAAATTGGAGTAGACCACCGAGCGGAGTTCAGAGTTGATAAGAGACTGGGAGTCAGAGTGCCCCCAATGGTCTGCCCGCAACAAAGAACAGCAAGAAAAGTGGATGTTCTCTCCCTCCCTCCACTGCAGCTGAGAATTTGGAGAAGGACTAGAAGTGGACTGAAGAGTAACATCACTGGCTAATAGCTGACCTGGTGCCAGTAGTGAGGGCCTAATTACATCAAGGGATTAATTGTTTTGTTGTAGAATAGAAGGCTTAGTAATTGGGTTCTAATTAGATATAGCTAGCTGAAGTTACATAGGAGCCAACATAATTATGATGTGAATTTAGCTTAGTTTAGTTAGCTATAAATTGCCTGCTAGATTGGCTACAATTACTGTGTAAATGAGTGTGGGGGGTTTGGCTGCTAGTTCAGTTAACTAATTAATTATCTGTTATTAGCAATACATAGGTTTCATTAGGTAGCAGGATAAGGAAATCAGGAATTAGTAGCACCAGGAACAAATAGGTCGCTAATAACAAGTATACTAAGAGTATCTTCTTCATCTCACCAACGATCTGAGGCTCACATGGAGATCAGCTGGTGCAGTAATGCCTGGACAACAGATTCCGGTGCTCCTGGGAAGGGGAAAGTATAGCGATGGGTCCAGGCGGGAAGTAAAAGGAAGGGGGCGGAGAAACAGAATGGCTTGGCACCCTTCCAGCCTGCAACCCATCCCGAAGGTTGTTGGCAGTGGGGCTAGAATGGATAACCCCCCTCCAACATTGGTGCTGTGCAATGCCAGATCTATAAACAACAAAACTACTGTTCTTCGGCACTTTCTGTCAGGACCTGGGTGTGGGATGGGGAGACGGTGGCTCTCACCCAGCTTGCCCCTCCTGGGTTTTCGGTCCTACACCAATCACGGACAAGGGGGCGAAGGGGAGTAGCTATGTTCATTCGGGAGGCTTACTTCTTCAGGGCGCTCCTGTCGTTGGAGATCATGGGCCTTGAGAGTGTCGGCCTGATATGGGAAGCCAAGGAAAGTGTGGCGATTTGGCTGGTGTACCAACCGCCTAACGCACTGGCCTATAGCCTGCCAGCCCTGATGGAGGCCATATCAGGCTGGGCGTTGGAGCACCCTAGGCTGATAGTCTTGGGTGATTTCAACATCCATGCCGAGGACGCGGCTTCCATTCAGGCGGTGGACCTGGTGCCATCCATGTTGACGCTCGGACTCTCCCAACTTGTAATGATCCCCACTCACCAGGCTGGACACACCCTTGATTTGATCTTCGCGGCTGGGGTTACAGTGGACCGGATTACTGCTTCAGCAGTACCATGGTCGGACCACCATGCTCTGAGGGCTCGTCTAAATGTTCCGCCCCGACCCTGTTTAGGCGGCAAGCGTATTTTAGCCCTCCTGCAGAGCCAATTGGACCCAGTGTGGTTCCAGATGGCTCGATGGGATCTGAGGCCCCCTTGCGGCTTGTTGGATGAGCTTGTAGAGAACTGGCATGGCCGGCTCTCTGCAGCCATCGACAAGATTGCTCCCCGGTGCCCTCTGCACCCTCGCTCTAGGCTTGCCCCCTGGTTTACCCAGGAGCTGCGGCTTATGAAGTGAGAGCTTAGATGGTTAGAGAGACGGTGGCGTCGTGCTCGCGACGAAGCAACAAGAAAATCTTATAGGACATTTATGAGATCCTGTGAGATGGCAGTCAAAGCCACTAAAAAGGAGTTTTATGTGGCCACGATTGTATCCGCTAGCTCACGCCCAGCCCAGCCAATTATTTAGAACAATTCGGACTATGACGGCCCTGCCACAGAGCAGGCCAAATACTAGGGAATTGGATACTAGCTGTGAGGCATTTGCGAGCTATTTTGCAGATAAAGTCTTGGTGCTCCGCCGCGACCTCCTCGTCACAGTTGATACAGTGAGTGAACTTGAGGCCCCTTGCACGTCTTCGATGCCAGCTTTGGATTCCTTTGGAGGAAGTCAACAGACTGCTCGTGACTGTGTACCCAACCACATGCATCCTTGATCCGTGCCCTTCCTGGCTGATTAAAGCTGGCCATGAGGGGTTTCGAGGAGCCTTAAGGGAGATTATTAACATATCCCCTCAGGGAGGGACAGTTCCCTGAGGCACTCAAGGAGGTGATGGTCCGTCCTCTCTTGAAAAAACCATGCCTGGATCTGGCCAAATTGGCGAATTATCGGCCAGTTTCCAAGTTGCCCTATTTGGGCAAACTGATTGAGAGGGCGGTGGCGATACAGCTACAAAGCTATCTGGATGACACTTCCACATTAGATCCCTTCCAGTCCGGCTTTCGCCTGGGACACAGGACGGAGACGGCACTGGTCACCCTTACTGACGACCTCTGACGACATCTGGATCGGGGCGGTGTGGCGGTGCTGTTGTTGTTAGATCTGGCGGCCGCATTTCATACGGTCGACCATCAGTTACTGACCCGCCACCTCACCGATGTGGGGATACAGAGACTTGCCTTGCAATGGCTCGTTTCCTTTCTCCAAGGTCAGGGACAAAGGGTGGTGCTTGGGGAGCAGCAGTCCCGGAGGCATCCACTTGAGTGCGGAGTGCCTCAGGGGGCAGTGCTCTTCCCAATGTTATTTTACATCTATATGTGCCCCCTTGCCCAGATGATCCGGAGATATGGGCTGGGGTGTCATCAGTATGCTGATGACACCCAGCTCTATCTGATGTTGGGTGGCTGGTCGGACTCCAGACCAGAAGATCTGGGCCGGGCATTGCAGGCCATCACTGGTTGGCTCAGGCTGAGCCGGCTGAAGCTAAATCTGGCGAAGACGGAGGTCCTGTGCCTGAGTCAGAGCAGGTTGGGGCTCCCACTCCCGACCTTCAATGGGGCGCCATTGGTGCCTGCATCGGTGGTTAGGAGTTTGGGAGTGCTCCTGGATCCCTCCTTAACAATAGAGGCCTAGGTAGCAGCCACTGCCAAGTCGGCTTTTTACCACCTTCGGCTGGTACGGCAGTTGGCCCCCTTTCTCGACCGCGATGACCTGGCTACAGTGATCCACGCAATGGTCACCTCAAGGCTAGACTACTGTAACACTCTCTACATGGGGCTGCCCTTGTCGCAAATCCGGAGGCTGCAGCTGGTGCAGAATGCCGCGGCCAGGCTGTTGATGTGTCTCCCTAGATGGGAGCACATCCGACCTGTGCTTAAGGCACTGCACTGGCTCCCAATAGCATACCGAATTCACTTCAAGGTGCTGGTGCTTACCTTTAAAGACTTATATGGCCAGGGTCTGATATACCTGAGGGACTGCCTCTCCCCATATATACCCCAGCGAGCACTATGGTCGGGGTCACAACATCGACTAGTTATCCCAGGCCCCAGGGATGCCAGGCTTGCTGCGACCAGGGCTACGGCCTTTTCAGTGGTGGCTCCTTACTGGTGGAATGAGCTCCCAGAGGAGATCAGGGCCCTGCGGGATCTTGTACCGTTTCGCAGGGCCTGCAAAATGGAGCTCTTCCACCAGGCTTTCAACTAGGAGCCGCCACTACTACCACCAATGCCCGCAATTAACATCTGCGGTGCAAGGCCAGCCTAATCGACATTATATGGTACCATCTGGAGCCCAGAGACTGAGAACCTCGGGTGCGGTATTATATGGTACGCCGCTGTGATTTAAAATTGTGAGCATTTTAACTGTAAATTATTTAATTGTAAGTTGTTTAACTGTTTTAACTGTTTTATGATCTGGTGCATTGTACCAAATATTGTTAGCTGCCCTGAGCCTGCTCACGGGGAGAGCGGGATATAAGTGTAATAAACTTTGGCAAGACTGAACGTTCTTCCCTCGGCAGTTTTGGAGGGCAGATATAACAAAGTATCATACTCTGATAGAACATGCAGATGCTCATATCATACAATCGAAACCATTGAAAATATGATTATGAAGTGCCCTATATTTGATGAGTTGAGGGCTAATTTAGTCACCCCTTTACTTAAAGATATGGAACTGCTAAATGTACGAGCCCAGGTGTCATGGCTACTATCAGATACCAATGATCGTGTCACCTTCTCCGTGGCAAAATTCATAGGCACAATAATCAAATATAAGAGAAATAATACTGAGTAAGGTCTTTTAAAATATTTTCTTTGGTTCTAATTTCTTCTTAAGGTGATAGCCATATGAGCAGTACAAAATAGATAGACACCAATTGTCCCGGTTAAGCAGATAGTGGCTATTTTACAGAACCACAGTGCCATGTTCTCCGGCAAACCAGCTTTCACCAACCTCACATCTCACCAACCTTACAGCTGCCTCTATTTTCACATCTCTCATCAAGTTTACTGGAAAATATGCAGACACTGTCGCAAAGGAGATAAAGGAAACACTTGCAGTTGCCAGTCATTGTACACCATGATGTTCCAACTATTCTGATTCAGACACTGGACCAAGTTATCCAATTTTCATAGCTTATCAAAGATGAATACTAGCACTCAACCCATATGCGTAACTAATGCTACCTATTGAAAAACTTCACAAAGCTCAGAGAGCCAGTTTGGTGAAGTGGTTAGGAGTATGGACTCTAATTTGGGAGAACTGGGTTTGATTTCCCACTCTTCCATATGCAGCTGCTGGTGTGACCTTGCGTCAGTTACAAGTTCATTCAGAGCTGTTCTCCCAGGAGCAGTTCTCAAAAGAGCTTTCTCAGCCCCACCTACCTCACAGGGTGTCTGTTGTGGGGAGGGGAAGGGAAAGGAGATTGTAAGATGCTCTGAGACTCCTTCAGGTAGTGAAGGGCAGGGTATAAATCCAATCTCCTCTTCTTCTTTAACCACCTCTGATTTAACTAAGAAATATATGCAAGTTCCTGCGGATGTACAGTCTCAGCTAGGTGATGAAAACTGTTCTGGACTAAGTTTTTTGAATTCATTGTTCTTCCATCTGGATTTTCAAATATCCCAAGCACCTTTCAAAGGTTGGTGTATAAATTGCTAAAGGGTGTACAAGGATTTGTATATACAGATGACCTTCAGATCTTTTGTTTTACCTTGGAAGATCATCTGAAACACATGGACTTGATGCTAGCTCACATGATAGAACTGGGACTAACAATAAATGCACAAAAATGTCAAAAGCACAACAATAATTTCCAAGCCTGATCTTGTCAGATCTTGGAAACTAAGCAGGGCGACCCTGGCAAGTACTTGAAGGGAGACTTCCAAGGAATATCAGGACCAGGACACAGAGGCAGGTAATATCAAGCCACCTCTCTGAAGTGTCCTAGACCCACTAAGGGTCACCAGAAGTCACCATGACTTCCAGGCATGCAAGCACACACAAATACTTTTTAAAAAACCACCCATATAAAGCTCTACTTTTATTGTAACATTTAAACCACACTTGTTTCCCTAACCAAATATTCCAGTTCAGTCATTTATTGACATAATATTAATCATGAGCTACTTTTAAAATTTATTTAGTAAATTAAATCAAAATAAACCTGCTAGTGGACCACACTCTATTTAGGGTATTGGATAACTTTCCTGAAAGGTTTTCCAGAAAATCTGAATCTTTACAGAAAACTCGCATCACTGCTCTTATTATAGCTGTAGAAAGGCATATGGAATATTAAAGGAAAATGCACAGACATTCATAAAAATAGTGTATTTACCAATACAGTTTTTTGAAATTATATAAAATTGTCAAAAATATCTGAGGTAAATACAAGCTGGATTTTTTAAAAACTGCCTTTGCTACTGGATGTAAGATGTCTACCTTGAAAATATATATATTTTTATTCATCATCAATATATTGGTAATTTAGTGGTCAATAAGTCACCCTTCTGTATTATTCTCTATTCTTCTGAAATACTGTAGCCTTAACACCATCCCAGTGTGAAGAAATTTGTATCTAGAAACATTCACTCATGCTAAGAAAAATGTATAAGGCAGCAGAAGGAACACATTGACAAAATGCCAACTGTTACAATATTCACAGTATATGCCCTTCAGAAATCCCACTAGTACAAAGGTCACTATTGAATGCATCATAAATAAACAATTACTCCTGTCACAAGAGACAGAAGAAAATCAACGTAAGGCTGGCCACTTTTGTTTATGTTTTGATTACCTAGAATTTGCACAGCCCTGCACTGTTGTTTATCTTCAGGATCTGTGTATTCTGAAGTATAATGACTGAACATGGTTCCAATCAGTCATGACACTACATGGTACCATTTTGGGAGATTATATGGGGGGGGGAGAAAGAGAGAGAGAGGGAGGGCTGTTGCCTCCATGCCATATTTATGGAGTCCCTGGAAATATTTGGCTGGCCACTGGACCTTGGACAAGTTCATCAGGGATCTTTTTATGCAGATGTTCAGGCTATTTACAAAAACTGAGAGTCACAAAATCACAGAAATTTTACTAAAAATCTGGCAAAGTTTTAGTCATCAATATCAAATGTACATGCCTCTGACACTTACTCTCTCTATTAAGATGACTTTCTTAATATTCTTCTGTTAAGGACAGCTCCTCACAGACTTCTCTTATAGCACAAATTATTGTTTCATGTGACAGAAAAAGAAAGTATTAGTTTCCTTTATTTAATGCCCTTGATATTATCACAGATCTTGCAAAACAACGAGATTTCAAACAGGATTTGAAAATATTCAGTCATTGCACAATGTCTTTTCTGGGCACAAGGCACATATCATTGAACTACACAACCTTATACTTTTTCTTTCATGGAAAAATTGTGGCAACCAAATTAAGTGCAGCTCAATTGCTTAGGATAATGAATACTTGATGACTCCTAGAAGTGAATCCCAAAGTGATAAGAATCTAAACTGTGATAATTTTGTGCAGTTCCTTGCCGATAAAATTTCTCAGGTATAATTCAATTAAGACATATCAAGCTTTAGAAGTGTTAGAAGCTTTACCTAATCAGTTTCCTATAAACAGTTATGGATTGGTGTCCCTGATGTTGACAAGATCCTGGGTATTGTGAAGACAACCACTTGTTGTTTGGACCCTTATTTGGCTGAATAAGTCATGACGAGTAAAAGATTGGGTTCCATACTGTGATACCATTAATTCTTCTTGGAACTGGGGTGAATTTCCTAAGCTGTAAGGAATCTAACAATGTGCACTTCGGAAAAAAAATTCTTTGGTCAGTGATATTGCAGCCAATTATTGGCCTGTGTCTGTTTTACCATTTTTGGGTGGTGGTGAAGTAACATCATGGTTTTCTAATAGTGGTGAAGCAACTCCATGGTTTCCTGGTTGACTCATATGCCTCTGATAATTTCAATTCAGTTCCGGGCCTGACATTGGAAGACAAACTGAAATTGTTCTTCTGGTGGACAATATCCAAACAAAACTGGATACGGGAAATACATTTCTATTGATCCTACTGGATCTTTTAGCCACTTTCACCATAGTTGACCATTCTATACTACTGAAAAGCCAAGAAATTAAAGTGGGCTTAAAAGATACTGAACTAAAATGGTTCTGGTCTTTTCTTCCTAGCCATAGCCAGAAAACTATATGACTTAAATCATGGACTATGCTGTTCCACTTATAAGTGAGTAAGATTGTCCATAGCTTTGGGATTAGGGGGTCATCAGTATACTGATGGCGCTGAGCTCTGTATTGCATTGAATTTATTTATTTATTTATTAATCAGATTTATATCCCGCACTCCCCCGTAGGGCTCAGAGCGGCTTACAGGCAAGAAATCTTGCAGCAATAAAAAACATACAATTCATATAATTAAAAACATATTATACAATTAAAAACCAGTACAGATAGTGCTCGATATCTTAAATTCAAAAGCCCCAAAAGTTGATGGACCGCGTCCAGACATTCCCAGTGGTCGTATAGTGGGTTCAATATTTAATAAGATGTTAAAGAGTCCAGATGTTCAGATGTTCGCTTCCTAGGGCCTCTCTCCACCCCCCCATGATGACAATGCAGCGGGGGGGCGGCGGCGGCCCCTACGCGAAGGCCTGGTGGAAGAGCTCCGTCTTGCAGGCCCTGCGGAACTGCATCAGATCCTGCAGGGCCCGGATCTCCTCCGGGAGCTCATTCCACCAGGTAGGGGCCGCCACCGAAAAGGCCCTGGCCCTTGTAGCGACCAGTTTTACGTCTCTGGGCCCGGAACAGTTAGTAAATTTTGGGCCCCAGACCGTAGTGCTCTTGGGGGAACATACAGGGAAAGGCGGTCCCTCAGGTAGGCTGGACCCAGGTGAATCTCAAGAATGACATAGTTTAAAAAAAAAGTCATACCACTACTGCAAAAACCCTAGCCCTCATCACTATCTGTTTCAGCTCAATAAGTAGGTAGCTGTAAGTATGCCAACTCCCTGTCCAACAGGAGGGATCTTTTCAACCATCAGTGGAACCCACAGGGGTGCCCCAGGAGTCCATAACCAGGCAACTGAACATAAGGATGGAGGCTAGGACTGGCAAGACAGAAATTATGCCTAAGATATGACCCTGGAAAAGCACGAAATCTTGCCCTGACAGCTGCGACTACCCCCCCCCCGGCTGACATCTGTATACTCCAGACAACGGACCTGCCTGCCCCAGAGTAACTCTCTTTTCAGTCTCCACCACTAATCCTATCAATATGATCTCATCTTCCCTTCTCACATTTCCTTGACAATTACAAGTCTTGCCTCTTGCTCCTTTCCCACACCCCAAGACCAGGTGGTTCATCAAGCAATATTGCTTCCTTCTGATTAGTTCAAATGGACAAGCACATAAGCTTTTACCCCCGGAGATGCAATTAGGAACCAAACCTGAACTTCTACTTTGCATGTAGAAGAAACCTCCAGTTCCTATTGTCCAGTCCTGGAAACTCATTACCACGTTTCCAAAGTGACACTGTTTTACCATTGATAAATCCCATCAGTCTTTTGTCCCTTACCTGGGAACCCCTGGACACTCCTAGCCCAGCCATCAAGCACCTGGCTAATCTCAAGATTATTTATTTATTATTTTATTTGTGGTGTAAGCCCTAGTGTGTCTTCTTGAGAAAAAATAAATATAAGACAGTGTTTTATTTTCGGGGAAACACGGTATATACAATAGCTAAAAACAACAATATAATAAAAGCATTAAATCTTAAAACAACAACATAAGGTGCTATTAACAATATATATAACCAGACTCTGTCCCTCTGGGACCTCACTGGTCACAACTAGGTCTTGCCCCTCTGATGCTGCACCCACTGGGACCCCTGATTGGTCCAGGTAATCTTTTGTCTTCACCTGAGACAAGCCCTTCAAGACCTCATATTGGTCTGCATTGTATTACAATGTCTATATCCATCCATTCACATGACCTCAACCACGTGTCACTCTGAGGCAGCCTACAGTAGAGATGCATGCCCAAACCCCACAGTTTGGGTCCCCTCCCTTTCCAGCAATGGACCCCTGCATATCTGGATAGGTATAGTATTACCCAACCTCCTACCCCTCTATTTGTCTGCTAGCTTCTTTTTGCTTCTTCTTATTTGCTTGTAATCTTTATTTTGAGTGAAAATACCTACAGTATTATTTTTCTTAATAAAACCCATTTCTCTTTACAATTTGGACTGGTTACTGAGTCAACCAGGGGTTTAATGGAGCTATCGCCATAAACACTGATAGCAGATCTCGCTACTGCCCCACCTCTCACTAGCTCTGCCTTTGATGCTAATTCCCAATCCAAACTAAAGGCAAGAATATTATTTAATAAAGCTGGTAGGGGTAACAGTAGCATCTCCCACATCCTAGGAGACCACACTAAGTACTACAACACACTGGCTCTCTAGAACATCGATAACTGTAGCTAGCCGGCCCATTCCTTTCCAGAAAAAGTGCTACTCTTTCACCAACCAAAGCTGGCAAGCAGCACTTTGACCATGCCTCTTATGCATCCAAATACAACAACAGATCCATACCCCAAGATGCAAACCAAATAACTTAGAAGACATGCTAACCCAGTTAGCTCAACATCCCATTCCAAATAACCTCTGGCTAAGAGAGTTCTGCCCTTTCTGGACTAAGCCTTAGTTTATTTGATCTCATTCATCACCACCTACAGATGCCTGTTCAGCACATCCATCGCTCCATCTGCCTCTGGTGAAAAGAAGCAGTTACCAGCATAACTGATGGCACCTTAAGACAATCTCCTGATGACCTCAGTCAAGAATTTCATGCTTAATGCATAAGGAACAAAACAGAGCCCTTCAAATCCCATAGAACAATTCAAAGGAACAGAGCTAAAGTCTCCCTTGAAATATTATCTTGCAGAATTTGTCTTCCAAGCAGGAAAAGAAACTGGGTTGGGTCCATACAGCTTTTTGACCCAATCTTGTACAATTCCCCTACTTATTGCAACCCTCATCTTACATAGCTTTTCTCCAGGCAGCCCCCATGAGCCCCAGCATAGTCTTTTTGGTGATCACAGGGTACCCCCTTCCCTTTTCACTGGTAGAAAAGCTTGTTGGATGTAATGGGCTGCCTTGCACCCCCAACCCTGATTAATAGACAGATATTATACTCAGTTGTATCAAAAGGTATAGGCCATCCTAAAAGGTTTGCATGTGTCCCTCTATTTAAGATTAGGTTACTTGTCTTCCGAGAGGCTTCCACTCTTCAAACCTAACTAGAATGGGTTCAAAAACAAATCTGCTCATTCCAGACTCAGTCAAACTATTATTTCCTGTCCAGTAGCACCTTAAAGACTTTGTGGTAGGATATGAGCTTTTGTGAGTCACTGCTCACTTCTTTAGATATCTTTTGATCAAGTAGTTTAAGCAGAAGATTGTAGATCAAGATGGGTAGCCATGTTAGTATGTCTGTAGTAGTAGAAAAGAGCAAGAGCCCATAGCACCTTAAAAACTAACAAAGTCTGTGGCAGGGTATGAGCTTTTGTAAGTCACTGCTCACCTCTTCATTTTTTCAAAGCTGTACACGTATGCTCAAATTTTTCCCAATATGCAATATATCTGTCTTCACACACTGTAAGTCTGTCTTCACCAATAATACTTCAACTACACAAATAATATCCATTTTGTATTCCCAATCAGTTATACCTTGAATATACCCGTGAGCTTTCTATAAAGAAAACAAGAGGATTATATATAGTTCATCTAGAGAATCAACTATTATACTATGTTTTATTAATGAAATATAAAGTTTAAAAAGTATAATACCTCAAGTATAGTTAGTATAAAAAGGCACAGTATCCAGAGAACAGCATTTCATCTTGTACAGAAGCATTCATGTTCAACTTCCTTTTTACTCTTACCGTTCTCTTTCAGTAAGAAAATACTAATTTCACAGGATCTTTAAAGGGAGAATTTTGGCATATATACATAAAGATCATGGCCAAGATCCAAAAAGCTAGTTTAGGCAGACACAAGGGCTTGAGAACACCTAGTGGGATTTTACAGTATTTTTCTTTTAACAATATATCTTAATGCCATATCACAAAGTGTTTTTGAAAGTCACTTCAGTTTCCAAGCAACTTACCATGTGACACTGAGAACTACTCCAGAACATAAACGCAAAGCCCCATTGGGCATGCAGAGCTAGTTACACAGATCTTTTGCTCCCAGTTTATACAATTAACAGATTAACTCATGTGAAATAAACAAGAGATTAGGCTATAGTAACATACTAGTAGGTACACCTTTGGTGTGACAATTATTGCCATAACCTCAACCAGTGTTCCCTCTAAGCTGAGTTAATGTGAGCTCGCTCAGTTTTTTAGTCTCCAGCTCCAGAGCAAACTAATTTATGCAGTAGACAAATTGCTCGCTCAGAACTTTAATGCCAGTAGCTCGCAAAGTAGAATTTTTGCTCACAAAACTCTACAGCTTAGAGGAAGCATTGGCCTCAACCCATGAAACCTTAAGGTACTAAAAAAGTACCTGAAAGTATATTGATTGATTATTTATTGGATACCTCATCCTACTGACTGTGTTGCCTTACTCTGTGTAATCCTCCTTGAAACCCAGTGAGAAAGTCAGACTATAAATAATGTAAATAAATAAATGTCTACAGAAAGATCTCTGCTTGATATGCTGTAAAAAGTTATTTCTACAAGCAAAAGAAAGTGATGTTTAAACATTCACAAGAACAGAGACTCCCCCCCAGTCCTGAAATCTAGGCTTTTAGTAGAAACAACAAAACTACTGAGTAAGCAGATACTGTAAGAAAACTGTGTTCTACACTTGGAAGAACAAGCGGTAAGCATTAGTAGGAAATAGGAATACAAAAGTGAAACTCAGGTCCTAAAACGCCAGTATGGAAGCTTCTAGGCCAATGGGAGTGAGGCTAACAGATATACACCCAAAAAAACCCACACAAGAAACCTTGATAAGGGATATCTTGTAACACGTGAGGGGAGAGGGAGCGATGAAAACAACGTCCACGTTTACATTAGCAGGCCTGGAGAAGGGGAAAGAGCAATAACTCGAAACTGTCTTATACGTGAAAAGAACCAAAACAACAGAAAGAATCAGGAAGCGCCGGCCTCAGCTTGGCTTCTGGAGGTGGGAGAGGAGCAGCAGCCTTTAGCATTACAGGCCTCACACAGCCACTTCCTCGCTGCTGCGCAGTGACAGCTGAGGACTTAGGCGGGGGGAGGAGAGAGAGAGAGAGAGAGAAGGGGACCAAGAGGGAGAGGCAGGAAAGTGGGGAGGGGGTAGCCGTTGGCAGTCCTCTGCTGTTGCGGGAAAGGGGTGGGTCAGCGCGGTGAGGGAGACGTTGCCTGAGGCTCCGTAAGCTTTACCTGCTGCGGGTGGTGCACTGGCACTTGGAGAGGTGGGTCAGCCTCCCTCCTCCCCGCCTGCGTCCCTCCCTCGAGCAGAGAGGCCACCGAACCGCAAAAGGGAAGGAACCCCGGCTAGGGAAAGGGAGGGAAGGAGGGCTCTGCTCCCGCCCGCGCCTCCCCCCCCCCCTCCACTCCCCCTTTCTCGGAGGCGACGCTGGCTGCCGAGTTCAACCGCCGGCCCCTTGCCTCTGGTACGCAGGCGCCCGGCCTGCAAGGGAAGCGGAGGCCGCCCACGCGCGCGGCGGGAGTGGCGGCGCGCGACGGAGGCGCTCCTGCGCTGACGAGCTCGCGCGGACACAGGGTTGCTTCGGCCGCCGCCTTCACCGCCGCGGTCTGTCTATCCGGAGGGAAAGGGGAGGGGGACCAAGGCAAGCCGTTACGGAGGGGCAGCCGGAGGGGAACGTTGTCCTCGCGTGTGTATGGTGTTGGGGGTGACGTTCGTGAGGGGTTTCTTTCGTCTTCTCACGCTACGCCAAACTTTTGTGTCCCGGAGCTCCAGTAGCCGACTAGATAAGTCTTCCAAATGGGGGTCGGACAGACGCCGCTGCCATGAGCGGTCAGTGGAGTACTTTGAGAGAAAAGCAGAATGAAATTGAACTTCAGTGGCACGGAACAAAATTTATTCCTCCACCAGCTTTCGTGAGTCGGAGCTCAGTTCGTCCTAGGCAGAAAAGCGTGTCTTAATTCTTAACGAAAGGTCCTTTAGACTTTCCCGCACTCTTCCCCGGGCCCCTTGAAGCCAGAACCAGAAAAATAAACTCTACTCCAGCGCTTCAAGCCCCCATTTGAGCGCAGCAGGGTTTACAGACTAGGTTCCCAGGGTGCCTACGCGTGTTTACGAAGAATTATTCTACTGAATTTAGAGACATAAGGCCAGACCTTGTACATATTTTCTCGGAAATAAGTACCATTAAATTTACACTTGTTTGGCAGTCAGTCAGTCTTACTGAACTGTGTGTCTGACTGAATTCAGGGCTCCAAGGTTCAAGATCTGTAGCTGTAATCCTGGGTATGCCCATTAGAAAGTCCCACTGAACTCAGCAAGACCGCCTTCTTTCCCATTGTACTTGTTTGTAAATGTTTTCAGTCTTTGAAGGTGCAATCACATTTTCCCCTTCTATTAAGTTGTGACTGTGAGTGTATTGTATTGGTGTGTTCCTACAGTAGTTAGTTGACTGATTTTAAAAATTGTGAATGATAGTAAAGGTGTTGGGCCCTCCCCTCATCAGTTTGGAAGATTTTTGTTGTTGAATTTGCAGTATGACCTAACAATTATGGGGTAGCAGTACAAATAGCTGGAATGATACAAAATACTGCAATATCGTGCAAACAATTTCTATTCGTTATTGAAATGTATAAATCATGACAAATTGCAAGAGTACAAAATCCTCATAACAATATTTTTGTATTGTAAACAGATGTATTGTAAACAGATGGATGAAATTCTCCGGAGTTTGATGTTTCGTTTCGTTAGGGAACTTCTTCCAACATCAAACCACATAAAGAAGTGTCTTCACTGGATCAAGTACATTCCAATAGAATTCTCCGATTTCCACAGAAAAGTGTGTCATACATTCCTAATATCCCTCAGGGCATCGTGTAAATAGCGGGAAATTGTTTGCACGTTATTGCAGTATTTTGTATGACCTAAAGATGTCAGGAGGTAGATGCTACTAGACCTTCTAGGAGAGAAGGCAAGAGATGTCTGCCTCAGCATGTGTATGCTTCATTTGAAAACAGAAAATACATTTTATCTTCACAATTGTGGTTTTATCCATATGCAAATTCATGCAGTGGATTAATCAACTATTATAACTGATAATCTGAGATTTTTGGGGGGGAGGTGACAGCTCTAATGAGAGTCACACACAAGCTTTCTGCAGCTAAAATGTGGACAGCAAACCAAGGCTCAAACTCATGGTGGTGGAAAGTGCTGTCAAGTCGCAGCTGACATATAGCAGCCCCATAGGTTTTCAAGGTAAGAGACATTCAGAGGTGGTTGGCCGTTGCCTGCCTCTGCATCACAACCTTGGATTTCGGTGGAGGTCTCCCATCCAAATACTGGCCAGGGCCAACCTTTCTTTGCTTCCAAGATCTGACGAGATGAACAAGCCTGGACCACCCAGGTCAGGGCATAGGGCTCAAACCCATAGGGCAGTCTTAAAAATACTTCCTGAAGGTAAGCCCCATTGAATAGACCCAAGTAGACCTGTTCAGGACTGATCTCCTAACCCTCTGAACTCAATGGATATTGACAGATTAACAGTCAACCTGTTTGTTGAAGTTCATGGTCAGGCAAGGTGGCGTTTCACTTTTGATAAGAATTATCAGAATGTTAATTACGTATATTATTATTCACAAGACACTTTGTGTTCAGCTATGAACTGACAGCAGTCTATCTCTTGAAAGTGATCAAATCCAACTCCTTGTGTATGATATTATACTTGTGCTAATAATATCTGTGACATGTGTGATATTCCATATTTTGAATGAAGGGTGAACTTTGCAAACATAAGTCTTATAAAACACTATGCATATGATCATCAAGCATTTATTTTAAAAGGAAATAGTTTACTACCATTGATTTTTACACATACTGATCTCTTTAACTTGGTTAAAAGGGTTCATTAGAAGGAAGGAACTCTGATCTTTTCTGTAATCAGCCTACTGCTGGTTTTGATTTCCTACCTTTCTGACATAAAATGAAATAGCTGTAGAAACAAGACTGCTGACAATGGTGTTTTACAGCAGCACATTTAAACATCCTGTTCTAATATAAGCAGAGTAAAGTTTTAGGCTTATTTCTGGTAACAGCAATTTAAAGTTGTTAACAACTGCTGAATATGCACAAGATTTCCTCGGTATCTGTTAATTTTAATTTCACTTAGATCAGTCTGTTTCCTGAAAGAAATCATAAACCCTTTCATTGGTGTATTCTTACAGCAGATCCCACAGTATGTTTTAAAAGATGTGATTACCTCTCAAATATTTGTCTAAATATAAAATCATTGAATAGATTATTGAACAGCTGAAATATTCTAATTGACAACTGTATAAAACAATCAGTATTTGGTAGCCCAGTTCACGTCAGTAGTGTGAAATCTTATTTATTTAATTAGCTAGTGCATAGGTACCACTGAATATTATCTGCTATTTATTTCTATAAACATTCTCAAGAAATGTAAAACTTTCATTAAGAACATAAGAGATGCCAATGTTAGATCAGGCCAAAGGCCCATCCAGTCCAACACTCTGTATCACACAGTGGCCAGAAATACCAGTGCCATCAGGAGGTCCACCAGTGGGGCCAGGACATTAGAAGCCATCCCACTGTTGACCCCCCCAAGCACCAAGATGACAGAGCGTCACTTGCCCCAGAGTCCCTATCTATACCTTGTGGCTAATAGCCACTGATGGACCTCTGCTCCATATGCCTATCTAATTCCCTTTTGAAGCCGTCCATGCTTGTAGCCGCCACCACTTCCTGGGGCAGTGAATTCCAAGTGTTAATCACTCTTTGGGTGAAGAAGTACTTCCTTTTATCCGTTCTAACCCGACCGCTCAGCAATGTCATGGAGTGCCCACGAGTTCTTGTATTGTGAGAAAGGGAGAAAAGTACCTCTTTCTCTACCTGCTCTTTCCCATGCATAATCTTATAAACCTCAATCATGTCCCCCCTCAGTCGTCGTTTCTCCAAGCTAAAGAGCCCTAAGCGCCTTAACCTTTCCTCATAGGGAAAGTGTTCTCGAAAGGATTTTTACCTCACTCATATTTTTAGTTGTATGTCTAAGCATATAGGGTATGAGTGTAACAAACAGTATGTACTAGCTGAAAATTATACAGTAAATTTAGCAGTGTGTTGTCAATAGTCTCAGGTCCCTGGATTTGCCATTAAACAGTGGAGGAGGCCTGCCTGCAGAATAATTCCAGATGGGTATCCATGTTAGTCTACAGTAGCAAGACAAAACAGAAGTCCAGTGGCATCTTAAAAACTAACCTCATAATCTACATGCAGGAACCTGTACTGTCTAAGATAAGTATGGCTGGGATCCCTGTTGCTGATCCCTGGGTATGGACCTATTGTAAGGTACTGTCTGTCACTACACATCTTTCAAAGAAAAGATATTCTGAATGGCTTTGGACCTGAGTGACTACTGGGCAACACCTTAGCCTCTTTTATTGCATCTTCTGGATGTTTTTATTATAGTATTTTGATTTTTGGATACTAAAATGTTAGAACATTGGAATTTTTTTGTTTCTGATTGTTTTTAACCACATGGAAGGCCCTAGATGAGGCTGAAAAATAGGATAAAATTAAATTAAAAAAATATCCCACACCATATTAACAGACTACACTGACACACAACATTTAGATTTAATTGAATAATGAAAATCAGGAAGTCAGGTTGATGGCAACTAGGACCAGGGCTTTCTCGTTTGTAGCTCCGTCCTATTGGAACGAGCTTCCTGACGAGATCAGGGCCCTGCGGGACCTGTCACAGTTCCGCAGGGCCGTGAAAACAGAGCTTTTTAGGCAAGCATTCCGTTAGGAGTGGCGTCTTACCAGCAGCGCCCTGTGTGAACTCTGATCCAACACGACTTAGCGCGGCGGCACCGCTGAATGTGTCCTTAAATTGCACTTTATTTTTATTGCCATCGAAGTGATGTTTTAAATTGATTTGTCTGTGTTTTTAAATCATTTACTTCATTTTATCAGTTGTAAAATGTGTACTGTTTAGCAGTTTTGTGGAAGCCGCTCTGAGCCTGCCTTGGCGGGTAGGGCAGGGTAAAAGTTTTTGGTTTTTTTGGTAAACAAATTTTATTTTTTCTCAGGAATACAACGTATATAATTAAAACATTTCATTCTATCAATTGTCTACCCCATTCCCAATTCCTCCCCTCCCTCCAGTGGCTTCCCGCAATGCTTCCACCCCTGCTCCAAATTACTTCATATCATCAACTACATCAGTTTCTTATCATTACAGGGCAGGGTAAAAGTTAAATAAATAAATAATGTTAGGACTGGTTGACACTGAATTAGTGAATACTTGTCTGTGTTGTGTATTTCCTGTAATGTGACGGATATGTGTGTATTTTTAATTGTATGTAGTACACTTCATGTATATACTATGAATGCTTGAAGCCAATTACATTTTCCCATAGTACATTCATAAAATGCACACAGTGGAAATTTGCAAATCTGGGGGGAGTCCATGTGTATTACATAGTATGTGAATTTATTCTCAATTTTTTATTGTGGATTAGAGCTGCCCCCATGAATATCCTCTGATGTATTATTTTGGACCACAGGACATCCAAGTTATATTTCATGAAATTTGAGCTTGTATTTGTTTTCATTACATTTGCCTTTGATACATCCCTAGGTCCTGGGATCTGGTACGCATTTTTCTGTTCTCCTGTGTTTACTTGTTTGGGCTATGCTAAAGACATTCCGTCCATTAATGTAAATTGTTCTAGGGTTACTATGGGATGTCATATTTTGTACTGATCTCATTTTGGCTACAGACAAAAGGACTTTCTTTCAGAGATTGAAAAGTGGTAAATAGAATCTAGCATGCTTGGTTTTGTCAAGTGGTTAAAACAAACTGTTTGTCTTTAGCCTATGTATCCTGCTTGTTCATTGCAGGATGCCACAGGTCAAATCTGGGAACACTGTAATAGTGTACTGATGAGACAGGCCCCTTTTATACTGGCTTCTATTGGACATATGTAGCAAAGAGTAAATCTGTATTTGGTATGAATTTTCTTCATTGTATACACTGGTTAGGTAACTGCTGTTCAATTAAAGCTCAGATCTCAAAGTTATCTACCAAACATTTTCAGCCAGCTGCAGCTTCTGTGTCATTTTTTGGTTGGTTGGGGGGGGGGAGAGTGATCACATATTTTTAAAAAAGGATAATTTCCCTTTTCATCCTAGTTACTATGATTTGTCACACAGTCTGTCAGGCAAGCTGTATGATGATATCCCAAAGCTAAGAGCAGTGCTTCCTCCTACACAGTCATGGCCTTCACTCTGAACTAGGTTTATTTGCCCTCAGTGATGTCATTGTGTATTCAAATCTGTTTGGCTGTGTGGTATCACTGTTTAGGAAGGATAAAGACTGGGTTTGCAAACCAAAAATGGCACTAAAGCTGCATGACTTTCGCGATGGAACACTGTGGCTGCCCCCTGACCGCTAGGCATGACTGCACTCCAGCTTTAGAACTCCCTTCTTTGTAGCTTGCTCCTAGAAGTTATTTCCAGGCCTTCTTCGTGTTTTTTTCTTTACATTTATTTAAATTTTTTACCAGTTTTATGAAGATCACAAAACACTTTCACACTTACCCTGCGTATAAGTTATGTGTTGACAAGATCTCAACTATTGTTAATGAACTTGTCATTAACTGTCTGATGATTTACAGAATTTACATGGCAAATTTAGTCATAACAATGCATTTATCACTGTCATGTGATTTTCTTAGAAAATTGCTCATCTATAACATAAAAAGTACCCTAGCAGATACATAGAAAGTCTGCACTAGTCAAACCCAATGTTCCCTCTAAGCTGTGGAGTCTTGTGAGCAAAACCTCTACTTTGTGAGCTGTTGGCATTAAAGTTGTGAGAGTGATTTAGCTGCTGCATCAATTAGTTTGCTCTGGAGCCGTCCTTCCTGAGCTAAGACAAAAATCTGTAAGCCGGAGACTAAAAAACTGAGCTAGCTCACACTAACTCAGCTTAGAGGGAACACTGGTCAAACCATGTGTAACTATTATACATCACTTTGTAATAGTAATACTTTCTGCTTCCAGGAATTTTGAATATGAGGTGTCCAACAACTTGCTGTCTCAGCTATTAGTATTTGGGGACAGAGTAACTTAGAGTCTGCTTTAGTGCAACATCGTGTTATGTTACCAAGGACACTATTACAATACTGCTTTGCCTCTGTGTAGAGTGAAATTCAGGACTAGCCTTTTGATGGACCTCCTGAAAATAATGTGGGGTATGAAAACATAATATATCTCTTAGTGTAAAATATTGTAAACACACATTGTCCACTCAGCCCCTGCCCCCAGTTTTTTTCACAATAATTATATTGATTTGAAGTCTAAGTGATCTTGGAAGAATCCAGTTTGAACCCACAAGAGAAACAAATTCAACACTTCACCACCACAAAAAGAAATAACCTCTTTCTGAATGATTCATCATTTAACAAACTCTATATTTGTATGGCCCTGACCTGGATGGCCCAGGCCAGCCTGATCTTGTCAGGTCTCAGAAGCTAAGCAGGGTTGGTCCTGGCTAGTAGTTGGATGGGAGACCACCAAGGAACACCTGGGTCATGACATGGAGGCAGGCAATGGCAGAACCACCTCTGAATGTCTCTTGCCTTGAAAACCTCATGGGGTCACCATAAGTCAGCTGTGACTTGACAGCACTTTCCACCCCCCACCGTATTTGTAAGATTAAAATAATGACTATTGCATTGCATTTGTGCTACTATTCTACACCTTGCTTTTCATCTCCTCTTACCTGTCTTCATTGCACTTCCATATCAACAGTTTAAAGCAATTCATAGTCATTGCTGCTTGTTGTAAGAAGCGCCACTTCACTTTTACAAGGGTGCTTGAGTACACAATGTAGATGTCATTGAAATAGTGAGTCTTGCGATCACCACTTCGTTGTGGAGTTTGTACTGTGAACTTTTCCTATCAATTGCACCCATGTTAGGTACCCAACCAGAACTCTATCATCTATGGAGCTCACCCAAATACATTGCCTTTTGCATGATAGGTCAGGACAGAATGCTAAAATAAGTCTTGTTTGACTATTTTCTGAAAACATGCTATCAGAATGATAGCTATCACATGCTATCACAAGCTATTGTCTCTGACTTGACCTACACTGAATTGACCTGTTGTCTCTGGGTTGACTCTGGTTTCTGGCTCTTGTTTTGAAGGAAGTGATGCAGATACCTCTTTCCTAGTGCAGGCAAGATTGTTGTGTGTCATCAAAGAACAATTGGGCCATACAGTAAATAGGTTACATTTGCTAAATACTGAAAAATAAAGATAATCCAAGAAAACGACCTCAAAATGTTTGGCAAATGTTTGTGTGTATGAAGTGCCATCAAGTCACAGCCAGCTTCTGGCAACCCCAGCAAAGGGGCTTTCAAGGCAAGCAAGAAGCGGAGGTGGTATGCCATTGCCTTCCTCTGCAGAGCCTTCCTTGCTGGTTTCTCTTCCAAGTACTGGCCCTGCTTAGCTTCTGAGATCTGATGAGATTGAGCTATACCATGCTGCCTTCCCTCCCTTGGCAAATGTTTAGTCCTAGTTAAATTAACCAAAGATCATCAAGACAATAAAAACCAGTAAAAGATTTTGAAAATGCATTTTGTATCAGTGAAATTACCCGTTCCAAACATGGCTTGTCAATATTTGAATGTGTCACAAGCTTTTATGTTGTATATATAATTCCTTGCAGTAGAATGATATAAAAATGACAGGTTTAATAACAAAGCTGGCTGTATACTTGTTATAGTATAGGGCCTGGACTGTGTGCAGAATACTGAAACAAGAATAGTGTAGACTCTTTAAGAACTGTCCTCAATCCTGGTTTAGCCAATGATAAAGTGGGCAATGTTAGATACAGGTGCAGAAGTAGAGTTTTGAAAGTGTGAGAAGGAATCTAGAAATCAAGAGAGCACGTTTTTCTATAGCGGCATGTTCAGGGACATGCCCGGAGGTTTTACCTTGTCTTTCTTGAACAAGCAATGAAGAAGATTCAGGAGAAGTTAAGCAATTCTTGCCAGATAGACCATGGCTTCCAAAGTTGCATTGCAGCAGGATTTATTTAGCGTTGGCTTTTCCTGAGAAACCCTGCAACAAAGCACAACACTATTTCAATCAGTAAACTGGTTTTTGTTGTTGTTCAGTCGCACAGTCGAGTCCGACTCTTCGTGACCCCATGGACCAGCTAGTTAACTGTACATATTTATTTTTTTATTTAAATGTTTATACCTCTCCTTTTCCATCAGGAGGCCTCCAGTGCAACATAAATAAAGGATAAAAATAGTTGCAATAACAAAAACTACAATGCAAAGAAGAATGAATAACACCTGGTTTGTTTGGCATACACCCAAAGGGTCTTAAAGAATTCAAATGTGAAACTGTTTATGATTGATCACATTGAGGAATGAAGCCTACTGAGGGAAAATCATGAGCTTCTTGATCACTTTCAATACCATCAACCATGATATCCTCCTGAAAAAACTGGATAGGTTTGGAATATGGGAAACTGTTCTTCATTCATTGCAGTCTTGCTTGGCTTAAAGTAAAGGTAAAGGTTCCCTTGCTCGAAAGCCAGTCAAGTCCGACTCTAGGGTTGCGGTGCTCATCGCCATTTCAAAGCCAAAGAGCCAGCGCTGTCCGAAGACATTTCCGTGGTCATGTGGCCAGCATGACTAAACACCAAGGCGCATGGAACGCTGTTACCTTCCCACTGAAGTGGTACCTATTTATCTACTTGCAATTTCTTGCTTTCGAACTGCTAGGTTGGCAGGAGCTGGAACTAGAGACAGGAGCTCACTCCATCATGCGGCACACTTGGGTCTCAAACTGCTGAACTGCCGACCTTCCACAGCCTGCAGTTCAGCGTCTTAACCACTTCAGCCACCGCAGCTCCCTTGCTTGGCTTACTGTCCCATGAAAGACTCTGGTTTGGTGGGTATATGTGAGAGGGTCTTTTCTGGCCCCCTCACTGTGGATCTTCAGAAGGCAGTTGAAGACATTTTTATATAGGACTGCGTTTTGATTGATTTAGCATTACTGACAATCCTAACTGGAGTTGTTAAACTGTGACTTTTATGGGGTTTATAATAGTCATTTTATTGTGTTTTTATAATGTTTTACTTATGTTGTAAGTAAAGTTCTGCCAGGTAGAAAGGCAGCTAATGAATGTTTTAAATAAAGGTAATGTTGCGGAAGTGCTGCTTGGCCCTGTGGCATTAATGCTGTGGGGTCTCAAACGAGTCCGTTGTCCTCCATGCTCTTTACCAACTGCATAAAACTGCTAGGAAAGATCAGGGATTTTGAGTGAAGTGACCAGTGTGTGGGTGGTACCCAGCTCTTCCCTAGTTGACTCGATCTGTGGAACTTCTGAAAATTCCTAGAAAATGTATTAGGAAGCATAAGGGCCAGTAAAATGAAGATTAGTCAATGTTAGTCAATGAAAAAAGCTTGAGGGTTGATGTGTCAGCCTGTCCTGGAGGAGGTTGTATTCCCCCTGAAGGAACAAGTTCATAGCTTGGGGATGCTGCTGGATCCTGGCCTACAGTTGAAGCTCAGGTTTCCTCCATGGCATATAGCACCTTTCATCAGCGTTGGCCGATATGTCAGCTGTCAAGAAACCCAAACCTGGGTCCCTCCGAGCCACTGCCTCCCAGACTATTAAGCAGTGCTCTAACTTGTGGGTCCCTGAGGTTAGATGTACACAAGATAACCAAAACTTCTTTTTAAATTTACATATAAGTTTATTAGACACAGACAATTAGAAAAAAATACTACTAGGCAGCAGCGTCTCTAGAGGCAAATAGCAAAAAACAAACAAACCACATAACAAAAGCTAAAATTCCTTTCCCTGCACATTAGTGCCTGGCAATAACTGGTGCACCATTCAAACTCACAGAAGCCAGATTAGAAACTTCTGTGTCTGTCCCATGGAACCAAGTTAGCATGAACCCCAATCTTATCTAAGGCCCAGTTATAATTTCTTACTCTCTGACATCAGGTGATCTTCAAGATCTAATCAAAGCGCCCATCTGCAGCAGCCCTCCAGAGCATGATGCAATCTGCTCTTGGGTTCCCCCTCCCATCTAGCTACTGAACTGAGCACAAGCTTTTTTTACCTAACCAATTACCACATTCTGACACCAGGCCTTAAAGCAGATAAGGACAGTATCTAGGAGAAAGGTTAATTACAAACATCTGCAAACTGAAGCAGAGCCACTGTTGTTCATATTAACCCTTGGTAACCTGGTTGCTTTGCTTCACACCAGCTACAGATGTTCTTATAGAAGTGTGATCTGGCAACAGTGATCCATGCTCTGGTCAAATACAAGTTTGATTACTGTTATAATGGGGCTCTCTTTAACAAATTTTCAGAAACTTCAGTTGGTCTAGAATGTGATAGCCAGGGACAGAGAACATGTCACACCTGTGCTGTAAAAGCTGCACTGTCTGCCTGTTTGTTTCCAGGCAGAATTAAAAGACTTTCCTTTACAGTCTTAAATGGCATGGGGTCAGGTGCTTTAAGGACCACCTCTGCCTGTACTGTCCAGTCCACCAGTTCTGATTTTCTTCCCAAGCCCTGCTCACTGTGCCTGCTTGCACAGGTGAAGTGGATGATAGCCAGAGAGAGGATTTTTGTAGTAAGGGAACTTTGCCTTTAGTGGCTTAGGCCATGGCTCAGTAGTAGAGCATCTGCTTGACATGCAGAAGGTCCTAAATTCAATCCCCAGCATCTCCAGTTGAAAGGATCAGGTTGGAGGTGATGTGAAAGACCTCTGCCTGAGACCCTGGAGAGCCACTGCCAGTCTGAGTAGACGATACTGACCTTGATGGACCAATGATCTGTTTCAGTATAAGGCAGCTTCATGTGTTCAGTGCTTCAGGCCTACTTAACAGTCCTTAGGTAATGCATTTCTCTTTCATTAAGACTCTTCACTTGTTTTCCATCTTTTAAGACTGTTTTGATGGGCCACTTCTCACCTGAAGGCTGTTTTATGGATATCATTTTAGTTAACCTATAGTACAAACTTTACAATACTTTCCAGGGAATAAGCCCCACTGAGTAGACTTCAGCAGGCCTCTGAGTAGACCTGCCTAGGATTATACTATAAATGTTGTTTTTATGACTTTTTAATTGATACTTTTATGTTTAAGATTTTATTGTATCATTTTTACTTTGTTAGCTGTCTTAAGTAACTAAATGACAAATGAGAATACATTAGTTAACTATGTGCCAACGTGACCACTTGGTTTTGATCTCATATATTGTCACTGATTTTGGTTCACCTCATTTTTATTGTTATAATTGATACAGCTTTGTTTCTGTTACACAACCTACCTCATTATAGGTCATTTAGATGCAAGTGATGCAAAAATTACATTGAAAATGCATTTATTTTTAATAGGAAAAATGGGTTTGAAAAACGTGATACTGGTATGAAAATAAATACTCAAAGATCTTGTTCTAAGTGGAGAAACAAAATCAAAATGGGTGTATTCAAACCAAATCAGATTCAGCCTCCTCCTTAAACAAACTTTTTGGGGGAGGGTGTTGCCTAATCTTCAGAGGTAAAGGAGCTTGTTTTATTTATTTGTTTATTTTATTGGTATCCTGCTTTTGTCCCTATTGGGAATCCAAAGCTACTTATCACATCATCCTCCCATCCATCACCACAGAAATAACTTTGCATGGTTAGTTAGTCTGAGAGATTATGATGGGGGTCATCCAGGGGTCATTTCGTATAAAAAGAGCTAGGGGGACTCATTAGCATAACTCATTAGCATATGCCACACACCCTGACATCACCGGAAGTGCGTCCTCCCCACAGCCGGCAGCGACCTCCAGTGGGCACCAGCAGGGAGCTCCAGGCCCCGCCCTCCCACACCTCACCCGGGGGGATGGCGTCCCCCCGCGTCCCCCCCCCAAATGACCCCTGAGTTCATCCCAGAAACTTTTCATTGCAGATCAGGGATCTGAACCTGGTTGTCCTTGGTCCAAGTCCAACACTATGCCACATTGGTTCTGTAATTAATCTTAACTAGAGATGTTAACAGATGGACAGACTGGTAGGAGAGAAGCCAGTCTTTACGATACCCCTGTCCAATGCTCCCTCTAAGCTGTGAAGTCTTGTGAGCAAAAATTCTACTTTGTGAGCTACTGGCATTAAAAGTTGTGAGCAAGCAATTTGGCTACTGCATGAATTTGTTTGCTCTGGAGCCATCCTTCCTGAGCTGAGACAAAAATGTGTGAGCTGGAGGCTAAAAAACTGTAAGCTAGCTCACACTAACTCACTTTAGAGGGAACACTGCCCCTGTCCCAGCTGTTTGGGGTTTTAAAGATCAGAACCAGGATCTAGTGTGCTGAGAAACAAAGTAGAATTCAGTGAAGTTCTTTTCACTTTAGTGTATTCTATTCCATCCTGCAAATCCCAATTAATAATGTGGCTACTGCATGTTGAACTTGTTGAAATTTCTAAATCGTATTCAAAGGCAGCCCCAATGAACAACTCATTACAGTAACCCAACCTAGACATTACCTAAGGATGGTTAAATATGGCTTAAGTCTAAGGCTATGGTTACATCCAAGCAAGAGTAATTTCCTGTGCGAGTGCACAGGAGCAGAGCTCCTGCAGTAAGGAGCCCAGGGGGTGGACACATGCAACAAGCCCCACCCCCTGCTCCCAGCAGCCCTCAGTCTGGCCACAAGGAGCAAGAAGCAGCCAAGTAAGTTGCAGAGCCTCCCCCCGGCCCGCCTTCAGGTACAAGCTCTCCCTCCTCTGTGAGGGCAGATCTGCGCACCCCCCCCCACCCATAGCTAGCAATCCAAAACAGTCCAGTGGAGACTGAGCAGTGGGTGTTGCCTTCTGACACACTTCCAGTGATGTCAGGGGGTGTGGTATATGCAAATAAGTTATGCTAATAAGCTACTGCACCTCTTTTTCTACAAAATGACCCCTGCATCCAAGTCTCATGATGCATCAGGACCTACAGTGGGTGTTCCATAATATTTAAGAGTAAATTAAAAGAATTAAAAGACCTTCAGAATGCTCAGTTCAGCCACCGCTTTCACAGAAGGTAGTGTACACACAGCAAGGCTTTTTAGTTTCCTTATTGAACAGTGGTTTCCCCATGATGCATTAGATGCTGGTTTTGGTCACCACTGATTTCAACATTATAGAGCAGAGTGCCTTGCTGTGCTTTTGTGTATTGCAGGTACAGTTGTAATAAATGTCCATAATGCCAGAGTTCTTCTGTTAGGCTCACTTTGAATGTTAGCGGAATAATTTGGTATTATTGCTGAAGTTTGGAGTCAAAAATATGCTTATCTCTTTTGGGTACATAAGTAACCAAGGCGTCTCTGTTGTTCCTATACTGCAATATAAATAACAGGAGAATCTGAGGTTTATGGTTTTGGTGATGTGTGTGTTCACACACACTTTAGATATGTATGTGCTGTCAAGTTGCAACTGACTTCTTTCAACTCCAGCAAAGGGCTTTCAAGCCTAGTGAGAAGCAGAGGTGGTTTGCCATTGCCTTCCTCTTCAGAGCCTTCCTTGGTGGTCTCCCATCCAAATACCAGCCCTGCTTAGCCTCTGAGATGTGATGCAACTGGACTATCCATGCAGCCTTCCCTCCCCACACATTGTTGAATCACAGAACAATTTGAAATTGTTGTTTATAATGCACTAAATAACACTCTATTTGACAACAGTGGGAGTATTTTCCCATTTATTCTTCACTGTCCACCAAGGAAAAATGAATAATGATGCAATCCTTAGTATAGTTATGCACTTCTAAGACCATTGAAGGATATAGGCTTATAAGCATGTAACTCTACTTAGGACCAGTGAATAACACTTATTGGAATTTAACCATAAAATACCACCAGGACAAGACTTTTTGCCAGTATTTTGCCAGTATTTTGAGTTCAGACTTGAACTGGTGATATTCAAAATCATATTGAATAGGAGCATTGCTGACAAGGCAGATGGAAAGCTTATCACAGTGGACAGAAGTTATCAGTGGTTCTAAAGACAACTTGGATTTACCTGTTTGTCACTCACAGTGCAATCCTAAACAGAACTACACCCTTCTAAATGCTCCTGCAGAGTGCAGGGGGTTGGACTAGATGACCTGCAAGATCCCTTCCAACTCTAATATTCTATGATTCTATAAATCCATTGAACTCTGCTTAGGATCTTACTATCAGAGTTCTTTTTAAAATGATCTTTGCCACAACTAGTTGACTTAAGCACAAGTTGAGATCTGTGTGTTCCTGTCTGCTGAGGAACCCTCCTTTTTATAAAGGTTTACAAAGTCACTGCAATGTTAAGTGCAGATTTTGCTACTGGTGAACTTTACAGTGTGAAATATTCAGGGCCTATTCATAGTTTAAATTACCTTCGTGAGAATTATTACCTTGCTATATGAAGCACTTT
Source organism: Gekko japonicus (assembly GCF_001447785.1). Classification (NCBI taxonomy): domain Eukaryota; kingdom Metazoa; phylum Chordata; class Lepidosauria; order Squamata; family Gekkonidae; genus Gekko; species Gekko japonicus. The sequence goes on along the minus strand of NW_015176456.1, from coordinate 1,764,680 downwards.
CCTGAAGAACATTTTTTTGATTCCACAAGAACACAACTACCATTATACCAGTATAAAAGTATTAATTGGAATGTGATTGCTTCATTTATATAGGATACAAGAAACAATATTTCAGTGTGTTTCTTATTCAAACTAATAAGTGCTGTGTTGTTACTGTAGTTCCATCCTTCCTGTTTGCAACCATATCCTGGTTACAGGGTTATAATAAGTTCTTTGAAGGCTTTGCATTTCATGAAATATTGCATAATGAGAAGCTGATTTTTATGTTTAGACTACACTTGAACTTTATTATATGGTATTATAAGGACTTAATTAAATTGTTATTACAATTCAGGTGTGGAGTGCATATGCACGAGGGAGTGAGAGAGGGGGGAAACACATATACAATATTTTCTGCACTATTGGAGTATCATTACAGTTACCTTTGTTAACATTAGCATAACATGAGGAGGAATAGCAATCAGATTTTTCTTTCATGTCAAAGATTCAACAGTTGCTTCAAATGCTATCCACAGAAACTACAAGTTTTCTGCTAAAATTCTTATGACTCTGTCCCCAGATTATGGAGCTCAGAATTGCCCAAGCTTGTTTCTGTACTCAAAATGATGCTTTGGAATGTATCAGTTATCCTGGTCTTTATTTCTGTAAGTCATACAGAGTGCTGAGCATGTGTAGTTTGCTACATCTTTCAGTGTATATTTTTCCCTCCCCCCTTTATGTTCCTGATGTACACGTTTGCACTGCAAAGAAAGCAGTCTATATCTGTAGCAATATTAGCACCTTCCTAAGCACAGTTAATTCTAAATCTAAATCTGTTGAAGTCAGTAGACTTAAAAGAGTGTAGCCTGACTTAGGAAGTGTTTATGTGCAGCAGAGGTTTATCAATGCACTGGAGACATTCTGTGCATTAGTAAAATACAGCATGAAAAGAATCTTGGCAGTCATTTCATTGGAGAAAAATGGCTGGATTTCTATTCTGTTTGTAGGGTATCATAATCTAAATAATGTGGGGTGAATTGTTATTCAGTTATTTAAAAGTGTTGGAATATATGTCCTCAGGCATTAAATTTTCATGCCAGGTCTTTAATTTCTGTATGATTATTAATAGTTATAAAGCTGATAATGAAAAACAGGATTTTGTTTCATTCTAGAGTTACTATGTAGGTGGTTTTGTCAAATAAAGGTAAAATTGCCTGGAGATTCTGTCCAAAATTATTTACAGAAGTACATCCTCAAAATGATAATCACTTTTTTAAATGTCTATCAGTCTTGGAGAAATAACAGACCCCTAAAGTCTGCCATCTAGTGATGGAAAGGAACAATGCCTCCAAGTGGGATCAAAATCAATCCAGTGAGCATAGCTGAGAAAGGATGTCCATTTGCAAGGATTCAGGATATATATATATATGATGTAGACCAATAGAATATGATGGTCAAGTATGATGTAATTCTCATAAGTTTGCTACAGTTTGCTCATAAGTGCTCATAAGTTTGCTACAGCTGCTTCAATAGAAATGAGTCTATTATGCCTGAACCATTCATCCTAACCTTGAATTCTCTCTCTTTCTCTCTCTGTCTCTCTCTCTCTCTCTGTGTGTGTGTGTGTAAAAGTACTCTACAGACAGAATTCAGAGATGATGAGCAAAACACCATTGACAAGACACAGAATTTGTCAGATACTTTTACCTCTCTTTTAAAAAGCTTGAATTATTATCACTGACGGTTGAGCTAAGAAACTTCCACAGGCTACCCATGACTCACCTCACCTTCAAAGCTGATTAGGGCTTTGAATCCAGGTTTTCCTGGTCCAAGCCAAACATTCTAGTAAATCAATAGGGATTTTTATTGTTCTTGTATGAAGCCTTATCTTGCCAGAAGTAGATTTGCTTGAGAACTGCAGGTGCCTGAATGCAGAACATGCCTTCTGAAAACATCTGATATTTTCTCTACAGGGTGTTTTTCCGAACAATGCCTGCTTAAAAATTGCTTAGTTGTGCGAGTTGACTGTGCCTCCCCACACCTCATTCCAAACCCAGCAGTTGGGAGCCCAACCTCTGCTAGACCCTTACCTAGATAGACAAAGTGATTGTGTCATTAATTCTCCTAGACTTCTCCATGGTTTATGATGCCATTGATCATGGTATTTTTTGGCTCAACCATAAACTAGAGAGTAAGGATCATTTATTTGAAGTAATTATCTTCTCAGGCAGGTTCCAAGTGGTGGTGTTAGATGACTACTACTACCTACCAAAGTTATCCTGTAAGACACCACTTAACTTTTTACGTATCCTGTGCTTTTTAATAACTATATTAAATCAGGACTCCTCCCCCACCTGATAGCAGTTTGCTCACTTGTGATCAGCATATGCTTTGCCTTTGCATGGTCTCACAATGCATTGCCACTACTGTCCCTTCTAGGGATGGGCATTCGGCTTGGCTGAGCTGAATAATAGCCCGAGTACTGCTTATTTGGCAGTATCTGGGCTCCCCGAATGCTGAATTAGATTCTCTAATCTGATTCAGCATGTTGAATACAGCGACCCCAAATAACGGCGGGAAACAGGCAGGAAGGGGGTTTAAAGTTTAAAATGCTCTCTTATTTCCTTCTGTCTTTTCCTTTTCCCACTGATTCAAGGTTTTCCCACCTCTTCCCTGGCTTCCATGGGCTAAGAGGGGGAGGGGGAAGCGGGCAGCTCACAGCCAACCACTGCATGCATCTTGCAAATCGCAGATGCATGGCACAGCTCTTTGCAAGGCTGGTGTTTCTTGCTACTGGTCCACTCAAGCACAGCACAATCTACCTTGATTGGGAGAGGGGGATATATATTAAAGGAAATTTAAAAGGGTTTTTAAAGTCTTCCTTTACGTATCCTGTTTTGGGTGGGTGGATTGATTGGGCTGGGTGGCTGGGTTCTGTTGGGGGGGTGTTGGGGGGATTGGCTTTGCTCAGTTCAACTTTGCTTAAAGTTATACTTATTTTTATTTAAGGTTTAGTAGCCCATAGGCCATACACCATTTTAAAAAATTAGGAATTTAAAAGAACAGTAAAAGAGATATTTGCCACATCCACGATGCAATTTTGGCAGAGGCTGCTCAGAAGTAGTCTTAATCTTGATGCATCAGGAAAAGATGAATATTTTAACAGCCATGTTCTTAATAATCTTTGTCTTGCTGTTGCATATTTTGGACAATAGAAAAAAATATGACACAGCGAGTCAAGTTCTATCAAAGGACAGTCACAATAGTGCTGGTCCAGATGGGTCCTGAGAAAACGGCCCTTCATTTGTACTGTTGGAAATGCATTGCCGCGTGCAATCATATACCACTGTCTCAATTTTGGAATGGTCAACATGTTTAAGTTGAGAGGCAGGTCAAATTTAGTGGACTATTTAATTCCTAGATGAAGTGGGGAGCATTTTCGTCTAGCATCTGTTTGAAGGGCATCCCAATCATTTTGGAGCAACTTTTCTGTGAGTAGCATTTGTCTTATTTTAGTTAAATTCTCTGTCTTCGATCTGTTATGCCAACTTCTCCAGGAAATTCCTGGAGACCCAATCCAAGTTATCTACCAAGGAAGTTTGGGTGTTTGTGGCTGTGCGTAAGTTCTATACCAGTCTATACAGAGGTCGGATGGCGAATGAGACGCTCGCTATATCCCAGGAAGTGAGACAACACGCTAGGATTAAGAATAAATGTTGTCTTTACTAAAGGTTTCTGCAGTCATACAAAATCGGAATCATACAAATTCATACAAGCTCCTTAGTTACAATAGTACATCAGAACAATTACAGCATAGAAAATAACAAAAGCATCAAAATGGGGATGACACAATGGGGCACGGCTATACTCATCTGAGGTCCAGCTGAGGAAGAACTCTCCTCCTTGGAACGCTGGGCAGCCGAAATGCAGCAGCTCGTGAACTCCAAGGCACACAGGTAGGACCAGCCAAACCACGTGTGAGCTCTCTGGGTCGCGACTCCCGGAGAACTTAAGTAGTAGAGTCACTTGTAGCACCTTAGTGCACTGCTATGGGGAAGGTGGGTTAACCAGAGAGACAAAGGAGAGTTTCTCCTTAAATAAACTCTTTTTGGGGCATGTGCTATCCAGCCATAAACTATCAAACCCGTCCTCTAAACTATCACTACTGGATGAAGAGGGGGTGACGAGGGGATGACGAGGGGATGACGCTCTCCTAAGGGGTGGTGGCAATATGCAGATCCTACTCCTACATCAAAGGTGCCTTTTGGCAAGGTGTGAATCTTCCGTTCCCATGGACACCTCTTGATTTGCAGATCTGGTTCCTGCTCCAAAGCCATAAACGCTATTGTCTTTAGATCTCCAAACCAGATTAAGGGAGTAGGGTCACTTGCTCTTTCCATTCCAAGAATGCCGGGGTTCGCTGGGGATTTTCCATAGCTCTCCAAGTGGGTGCAATGGCGCGGTGTCTTCTCCATCCCAAAGAGTCATGGGATACATTCCAGGGACGCACATGGTCCGTATGTGCAACGGCAGGCCCAGGCCAGCCTATTTCTAGGCAAGCATGAGATGCAGAACAAAGCAACACACAACATACAGCAATCCCTGAATACACAATGCATAGGTATTCATGCTAGAGACACACATAAGCAGCATCACCACTATACAGAAATACAAACATAAGCTCATATCGTTACAGTCCCCCCTTTCGCGGCGGCAGAACTAAAAGTTCGGCCTGCCACGACAACAAAACATTGAGTCCACGTGGCGGGTGCCACTCCAAGGCGCTGGCATGGAAGTGAAACGTCATCATGCCAGGCAGGTGCAAAAGAATGTCCAAGTCCATGCGTTGGTGACCCCTATGTGATCTGGTTTGGTGTGGTCATGAACAGAGTCCGGGTCCATGACAGGCAACGTCAGCAGAAAGAGCAGGCAGGCAGGCAGACACGTCTTCGGTGTCGGGGTGTCGCCATCCAGACAGAGGCATCCGTGCTTCCTGTCTAAATCTAGCTAACGTTGGAGGACGGGTTTCTTTCCTTTGAAAAAGGGAAAAATACCAAGACCTGTCCTATACTTACCAAAAATGCCAAATCAAAATAGGGGGGGGGCAGCAATGACGTCAGACAAGTAAGAGCCGTGGGTGTTCACTTCAGATGTGCATGTGATGCCCTAGTGACAGCTCAATGCATGTCAAACCTGCTTGCATGGAAACAAAACAACAAAACAGTTAATTCACAGCTAAACCACAAGGCATGGTGTGCAAACAGTCCCAGTTTCCCAGGAATAAAGCAGCCTTCACCGATCCCTGAGTAAAACAACCCCATCGTCTCCCTAAGCGGAGGCGGTCCGTGGGATTCATTGAGGCAAGCAGCAATAAACAGTAGCAGCATTCACGCAGCCGCGTGTAGTGTCGGTGTTTGGGCGAAAGAGGGCTTCCAGTACCGTGCCAGTCCTGGCAGGGGAGGGGGTCCTCTCACTGGTGGGGGCATGGTTATGCATATGCAAATCGTCTCCCCCCTTTGCTTCCCAAAGCACCTTGGGACTCGCAGATCCCATGATAAACACAATTTATTTAAAGCAGACTAAGCCGGTGAGTGCACTCCTAGGCACACTATAGACATTTTCGGGAGGTCTTATTCAAGATAAAACAACGGTCGCGTGTTCTTGCTGGTGCACCATGATCGCAAACACAGTCTGGCTACAACACCTCCTAGGCTCGGTCTCCATCGGCCATTCCTACTGAATGGGCTAAACCATCGCACAAGGAACCTGAACTCGTGCGCTGTGTGGTGCAGAGCCATGGGATCCCTGGTTGGCTTATAGGTTTGGTGAACTCCGCCTCGAGGTCTAGACCTCTTTTAGCTAGAGGACGAGTGACGCCTCTGCTGTGATCCGATTTCAAATGGATTACCAGTTTTAAACACTCGAGGGTCCCCTCCGGGGGACTCTCTCCCACTCCCAGTCAAGAATAGAAAGTCACAAACAAAAGGATTCCCCCCTTTGAGCCAGTGCCGGTGGCACAATCCAAGGTTCCATTCGGATGCATGGGGATCTCCTTATAAGGAAGGATCGGCCGACGGCCGTGCCCGAGGCCGTTCGTGCGCTCGGACAGCGAAGCGTATGCAGATTAGCAACACGCTAAGCCTCCTGGGTCCAGTTTAAATCATTGAGTAAACAACTCTAAACAGGCAAAGCAATTGCAATACATTTGGAAAAACATAGCAAGAAACAACACAGAATCGGGCTGTCGGCTGACAGGCAGACCGACAAACGAACTCTCCGTCGCCATGATTTGCATAGCAGGCGGTGCGATTTAGTGCAGTGGATGAGGCCAGCACCGATTAAGCTCGGGCTTAGGTTCGGCTTGAAGTCAGGCCACGCCAGGGCTCCTCCCTCACCAAGGGGAAGGAGGCTGCACACCTCGGCGCAGGCTGGATTCGCCAAACCTATAACGCAGCCATGGTTTCCAGGCCGCTTAAAGACAACTGGGTGTCAAATTTCTCAGGTTCATCCACACACGCTCGAGTTCGGTTCACCCCCCAAGGGGGTGTTCCCACGAAACTGGTTGAAAGGAAAGATTGGAATTTGGAACAAAAGAAAAATCCTCCGAATTGAAAGAAAAATCTTTTGAACGGGAGCCGCTTGTGTCGCTAAGCAGCTCACTCAATAGATAGAGGGGGGCAGGAGGAGCGGTGCAGACACACCTCCAACCAAAAGAAATAGAGAGGTCCCAATGGTGGAACCAAAGGACTTCACAGGGCGTTGAGGTAGTTCCCGGTCATCTTCTTCGTGCAGCACAAACGCTGCTAGGGCGCAGCCTTTGTAAAGGCTGGCCCTTTAATTCCGAGCCGCAGAACGCGGCGGCGGTGGCGATGGAAGGGTTCCCTCCTGACAGCACCTATGAGCAGAGATAAAGACAAAACAAAAGCGGGGGGGGGAAGG